>NW_007251045.1:65413-67318 GCF_000164805.1 Carlito syrichta
AGGCGGGTCTCGAACCCGCGGGCTCAGGCAATCCATTCACCTCAGCCTCCCAAAGGCACGAGATTACAGGCTGAGCCACCGAGCCCGGCTGAAAAAATTACTATTTTAAATAAAGTCACTCTTGCTGAGGCGGAAGGATCACTGCAATAGAGTGAAACCCTTACTCAAAGATAAAGTAAAATAAACTAAAAAATAAAACATAGGGGCAGTTAGGCTTTACACTCCCGAAATACCCTCTCACTTGAGTCTGGAGTTTGAGACCATCCTGAACAACATAGTGAGACACCATCTCTAAAAAAATAAGGCCAAGCTCAGTGACTCAGTTTGTAATCCCAGCACTTTGGGAGGCCGAGGGAAGTGGATTGCCTGGGCTCATGGGTTCGAGACCAGCCCAGGCAACTTGGCAAGACCTCATCTCCACAATAAAAATAAAAAATTAGCGGGGCGTGGTAGCACACACCTGTAGTTCCAGCTACTTGGAAAGCTGAGGTGGAAGGATCGTCTAAGACCAGCAGGTCAACGCTGGGGTGGCTGTGAATGTGCCACAGCACTCCAGCCTAGGTGACAGAGTGAGACTCCAACTCAATAAAAAAGATAATTAAAAATAAAAAGATTCTAAGTTGATAAGTCTCAGCGGGGGCAGAACCCCATGACTGAAGGTGTTTGGAATTGTTTAATTGATGGAGGAGGGGGTATTTCGGGGAGTCAGTATGATTGGAGGATGCTGACTGCATCTCACAGGTGAGGCTGAGGTTGCTCCAGGCCCTGCAGAGGATGAAGACCCAGCCAGGCTGGGTGCAGTGGCTCATGCCTGTCATGTCAGCACTTTGGCAGGCTGAGGACCGCCTGACCCTGGGGGGGTTGAGAACAGCCTGGGCAACTTGGCAAGACCTTGTTTCTATGATAAATTAAAAAATTAGCCGGGCGTGGTGGAGCACCTGTAGTTCCAGCTACTTAGAAGGCTGTGGTGGGAGGATCGCCTGAACCCCAAAGGTCGAGATTGCCGTGGCCATACCACTGTACTCCCGCTTGGGTGACAGAGTGAGATTTTGACAAAAACAAAACAACAACAACAACAAAAACCCTTAGCCAGCATCATATAATCTTATATGATCTCCTTATGCCCCTCTGAATGTCGAATGTTCTGGTAGGTAAAGAACCTTTTTACAACTTTTTGAGTGTAAAGCCTAACCGCCCCTACATTTTATTTTTTAGTTTATTTTATTTTATCTCTGAGTAAGGGTCTCACTCTGTTGCAGTGGCACGATCATGGCTCACTGCAACCTTAAACTCCTGGGCTCAAGTGAGCCTTCTGCCTCAGCCTCAGCCTCCCGAGAAGCTGAGGTTACAGGCGTGTGCCACCACGGCCAACTAATTTTTTTATTTTTTGTAGAGACGAGATCTCGCTGTGCTGCCCAGGCTGGTCTCGAACTCCCGGGCTCAAGCAGTCCTCACACCTCGGCCCCCAAAATGCTGGGATGACAGGCGTGAGCCACCCCGGCCACCCTGCCAATGTGAATATGCAAGAATTTTCAGGAATGCAGTCATCATGTAAATCGAGGGAAGGTGGGGCTTGATTTTGTTCGGCGCCTGACCAGAAGGTGTTCAGAGTTGGGAAGATGATGGCAGAGCTGGTCCTAGTGCCGTAAAAGCGAGCTAATCAGTGGATTGAGGTCCCCTGTCCAACCCGGATCGGAGCTGGGCTTCGCTCTGCCTGAGGACCGGCGGGAAGGGCAGGGCCGGCAGGGCCGGCAGGGCCAGGCGGGCCGCAGGCCTGGGCGGGGCGTTCTCCCGCCGTCTCCCCGGGCCAAGCCAGGGAGGGACGCGGCGCCCCCAGCCGGAGGTGGCGGGAATCTCGGCCGCGGACCCGGGGATCCCGCCCGCGCAAGACCCCGCGTTCTTCCC
>NW_007251045.1:67338-71103 GCF_000164805.1 Carlito syrichta
GTTCTTCCCCACGGCCGTGCAAAAGCAGAGCGGACGACTGCCACCAGGTGGCGCCATGCCGCCGCCGGGGCCCGCGTGGGTGGCATCCGCCCCTCCCGGCCCCTCCGCGGAGGTGTTTTCTCCTTGTGTGTTACAGCCGGGGCGGCACACCGGCTTTTGGAAACGTGTACGCGTAGGTCGTCATCACGAGGAATTGCATTCCTGGATGGTGCCAGGGCGTGACGAAGTCTTTGTCGTCCAAAAAGAGGACTTGAGGCCGGGCGCGGTGTCTCTGCCCGTCATCCCAACACTTGGGGAGGCCGAGGGGGAGGACCGCCTGAGCGCGGGAGTTCGAGGCCAGCCCGGGCAACTTGGCGAGATCTCGACTCTCCAATAAATCAAAAAATTAGCCGGGCGTGGGGGCGGATCCCGGCAGCCCCAGCTACCTGGGAGGATGAGGCAGAAGGATCGCCGGAGCCCAGCAGGTCGACGCTGGGGTGGCCGTGAGTGTGTCACTGCACTCCAGCCTGGACGACAGAGTGAGACTCCGTCCGACTCTAAAGAGCCTGACAAGAGCTGGATTGGAGTCTTGACTGATTTCTCTGCTGACGCTGGGGACGCGCTGAGAGGCAGCTGCTGGCAACCTCGCTTCCTCCTGCTCCGCCTCACGCTCACACCAAAGGCTGCGGCGGTGGGCTCCTTTGCTCCGCACTTCTCGCACCTTCTGCTCACTCCTCGGGGCAGCGGTCGGGCAGCCTCACCGGCTCCCGGGTCCCAGCCCGCAGAACATCGCCACGCTTCAAAGTCTCTCCAGAACCAGCCCCAGACCGGAGGCTTCCTTCTGCCCGTGCCACGCCCACCCCATCTAGGTCCTCCTCCCCAAGCTCTTCTGGGCTGGGGGGGAGGGGGGCGGGGGTCTGTCTACACTCCTTTGCTGTCCAAGGATCAGATTCCAACACGCCCTTATTACACAGCCCCTGCCCCAGCCCGCTGAACCCTGGTTCCTTAGCATGGCCCTGTCATGGTGGGTAGACATCCTGTACCAAGTCACTCACTGTCTTCGCCTGAGGGCGCTTGATCCTCAAGTCTTGGTCTCTGCCCTTACCCCAACGCTCCAGGACTGCCAAGTTCAAGTCCGCGTAGCTGTCTTTGACTCAGCTTCACCTTTGTCTCTCTGGTATTGCACAAGACACCAGCTGAACTAAACTTCGTGAACGTTTCAATGGTTTTATTTTATTTTTTTTAATGCTTCCTAATCTTTGTATGTGAACTGCCTCCCTTCCTTTCATAAGGCTACACATGGTCGTACTTAGGGCCTACCTGGATAATACAAGCTAATCACCCCCCTCAAGATCGCTAATTTCTGCAAGTCATCTGCAAGACTCCGTTTTTGGTTTTGGTGTTCGTTTTTTGCCATAAAAGGTAACATTCACAGGTTTCAGGGATCGGGATGTGGATATCCTTTATGGGGACCATTTTTCAGCCTACCGCAATTATTTCATGTTTATAATGTTTTAATATTTGAAAAACCCAGTCCTTTCTCTTTAATAGTCTGCTAAGTGTCTCTTTGAAAAAAGACAACCTTTAGAATCTTTTTGTCAAGCTTCTTTCCAAATAAATCCTATTTGCTTTTTTAGAGATGAGGTCTTACTATGTTTCCCAGGCTGGTCTCAAACTCCCGGGCACAAGCAATCCTCCTGCCTTGGCTTTCGTAAGTGCTGGGATTACCTGCGTGAGCCACCTCACCCGGCCAGTCCTATTGAGATTGCGTTGAATTTATGAATTAATTCAAGATAAACTATCATCTTTATAAATATGTAGCCTTCCTCTTCAAGTGTAAATGTATTTATTTTTGTTTATCCAGGTAATATCTTATATCCAGTCTAGCGTCCCAAAGTTTTCATCAATGTCCTGCATGCTTCTTATTTGATAAATTTTGTTAGAGAGGGATCAGCAGTCACGGGACACTGCCAGGGGAGGTGGGGGAGGAGGGACATGTAACAAAACCAAGGGTACTTGGTCCTAAACCAGAGGAAGTGAGGGCCAGTTAGAGGCCCAGACTTCACCTGCACACAGCCTGCTTATGTAGCAAATCCTGACTTATACCCCACATCTCTATAATACAATAAAGGGAAAAACCTTTTTTTGTTGCTAGTATTGCAAACGGAATATTCTTCCATTTTTATTTTTTAACTGATTATATTTATATATACAGAAAAGCTATTGATATTTTAATATTTATTTTATAACTGAACATGCTGTTGAATACTCTCATTGTTTCTAGTCGTCTTTCAGTTTACTTTCCTGAATTCTCAAGGCCTATGAGAATATAACTATAAATAATCTTCTTTTCTTTACACATAGTTTTTAATGGTGAGTATCCTTATCTTTCTCCTGAGCTCAGTAGGAATGCTTCTGTTGTTCACAGTTAACTATGAGGCTGAGTTTTGGTAGATGACATATTTATTGTATTTAGGATGTCTACCCACCATGACAGGGCCATGCTAAGGAACCAGGGTTCAGCGGGCTGGGGCAGGGGCTGTGTAATAAGGGCGTGTTGGAATCTGATCCTTGGACAGCATATTATTTATTGTGTTAAGGAAGTATCCATCTATTTCTACTTTATTACTTTGTTTTTTTGAGTGAGAGTCTCACTCTGTCGCCCAGGCTGGAGTGCAGCAGCATGGTCATGGCTCACTGCAGCCTCCACCTCCTGGGTTCAGCTGATCCTTCCACCTCAGCCTCTGGAGGAGCTGGAAACTACAGATGAGTGCCACCACACCGGCTAATTTTATTTATTTATTTTTGTAAAGGTGGGGATCTTGTTGTGTTGCCCAGGATGGTCTCAAGTTCCTGGGCTCAATCTTCCTGCCTCGGCCTCCCAAAGTGCTGGGACGAGAAACACGAGCCACTATGCCTGGCTATTACATTTTTAACAGCCAGAATTGATGTTGAACTCTATCCAATTTTTGCCTTAATGGAGATGACCAAATGGAATTTTCTTCCTTTGACTAATTAATGTGTAGTGTAGTTATATAGATTTGGTAGTATTCAATCATTCTTGCTTTCATTAATATCCACATTTAGTAAAGGTGTATCGCACTTTTAATACAAGATGGATTCTGTGTGCTACCATTTTATTTAGATGTTAAAATCAATATTAAAAGATAAGATTGAAGTGTAGACATAACTAGAATCCCAGAAGGAGAAGAAAAAATGGAGTATAAGAAATATTTCCCTTGAATAATTATAATACTATAAGAAAGGGATTGGCAGTAGTGGAAAACTGTGGGGGTGGGGTAGGATTGGCAGTTGAGGGAAACTGCTGGGGAGGGAGGGGCAAAGCTCAGCGACAAGGACACCTGCATAATCAATGTTTGTATACCTAACCCTAAATTGTACCCCACATCTTTATAATAAAAATAAATAAATAAAAAGAAAAAAAAAAGAAATATTTGAAAAAATAATGGCTAAGAACATCCCAGAATTAACAACAGTCATCAAGTCACAGATCCAAGAAGCACAGAGAGCACAAAGCAGGTATACTAACATGCACACACACAAATACACCATCTAGGCATTTTAAATCCATAATGATGAAGACAAAACAAAAAGAGAAAATCTTGCAGGAGCCAGAGAACAAAGAAATAGTCATCCCTTGGTATCTGCAGGAAATTGGTTCCAGGATGTCCCCCCCCCCACACACACCACCCCTCCCCCCCCTTGGGGTTTCACATTTAAGTCTTTGATCCATTTAGTGTTGATTTTTGTGAATGGTGACAGGTA
>NW_007251045.1:71123-104201 GCF_000164805.1 Carlito syrichta
GCCGTAGGCCTTCAGAGCAGCAGATGCAAAAAGTTGGCCCTCACTAGGAGAGTGTTTTACATCCCACAAATGCTGGATTTCAGATCTGTGTTTGGTCCCAGATGTAAAAACCACCCAGACAGAGGGTCAACTGTATGTATTGGGAAAAAAAAATCCAGATATAAGCAGATAGGCGCGGTTCAAACCCATGTTGTCCAAGGGTCAACTCTATTGCATACAGAAAGACAAAAATAAGAATCTCAACAGAAACCATGCAGGCCAGAAGAAAATGAAATGACAACTTTGAGGGGGAGAAAAGCCAGAAAACAAAACAAAAAGAAGAAAACCTGGCAACTCAAAATTCTATACTCTGTGAAAGAAAGTAGCCTTCAAAATATGAAAGAGAAGACAAAGACTTTTCCAGACAAACAAAAACTGAAGGAATGGATTGCCAACAGACCTAAGGAAAGGTGAACATCCTTCCAGCAGAAGGAATATCATACCAGACTAAAGCTTGGATCTACACTAAGAAATGAAGCACACTGGAAATGGAATAAAAGAAGGTGAGGTGGAATTTAGTTTTTGAAATGTTGATTTCAGCGGGGTGGGTGACTCACATCTATAACTCCAGCACTTTGGGAGGACGAGGTGAGAGGATTGCCTGAGTCCAGAGGTTCAAGACCGGCCTGGACAACTTGGCAAGATCTCATCTCTACTATAAATCAAAAAATTAGCTGGGCGTGATGGTGTGTGCCTGTGGTTCCAGTTACTTGGAAGGCTGAGGCGGAAGGATTGCCTGAGCCCAGCAGATGGCCATCGAGGCTACAATGACCATGAGTATGCCACTGCACTCCAGCCTGGGTGACAGAGTGAGACGCTGACTCAAAAAAAAAAAAAATGTTGGTTTCTCTAAAAGGTAACTGTCTAAAGCAAAAATAGTAGCAATTATTGTGGGATTCTAGCATACATAAAAGTAAACTGTATGATAACAATAGCAGAAAAGACAAGAAGGAGAGACTGGAAGGACCTATGGTAAGGTCCTTATGCTACACAGAAAGCCGTATAATATTATTTGCAGGTAGACTGATTAATCACAAATGCTTATTATAAACATTAGAACAGGCTGGGCACAGCGGCTCACGCCTGTAATCCCAGCACTTTGGGAGGCCAAGGCAGAAGGATTGCTTGAGTCCAAGAGTTTGATACCAGCCTAGGCAACATGGCAAGACCTCATTTCTATAAAAAATAAAAACATTAGCATGCACCTGTAGTCCCAGCTACTTGGGAGGTTGAGGCAAGAAGATTGCTTGGCCCAGGAGGCTGAAGATGCAGTGAGCCAGGATCATACCACTGCACTCCAGCCTGAGCAACAGAGCGAAACCCTGTCTGAAAAAAACAAAACAACAACAACAAAATGTTCAGGACACTGCCAAAGTGGTGCTTAATTGGACAATAAACAGTTCAGTGGGATCAACTGGGGGTTGGGGGAAAGGTTTGACTATAAACAGCATGAGGGAATTCATAGGGTTAACCCTAAGTTGGCAGATACGTGGCTCTGTGAATTGTCAAAACCCATAGAAACATGTGCCACAAAGAGTAAGTTTCACTGTACTGGAAGGAAAATACTCAACCAGAATGTCAAGGAACCCAGGATGGAATACAGACTGCCACAAACGAATCTGTGTTACAATTGAATGACACAGCTACATTGAAGGAACTGAACAAGAAGGGTCTGACCTAAATAACTCTGAGAAACAAAGTACCAGTTGGCAAAAGACCAAAAGAAGTGTACAGAAAGGCTATGCTATAGTAGGTAAGTTAGTTTATTACAGGGTATGTGTCAGCAATTCTGTAAGTACATGGCAGTATGTATCAGGATTAAACAAATAAGGACATGGATTAGAGAGCATAACCTTCTTTGTCATCATCAGAAGGAAGTTCAAAATATATCATTGGAATCACACGATGAGCTTTCTGTCACTTCGCTTGTTGTGGTACAAATCTATCATTTATTCCTTTTCATTGCTGGATGGTGTTCCAGGATGCGGATGCCGTCTGCTCATCACCTCACCTGCTGAAGGACATCTGGATTGTTTCCAATTTGGGGTGATAAAGCTGCTGGAAACACCTGCATCCATGAACGTGCATGGAATGGAGTTTCCATGTGTTGCCAGTTCCCTCCCCCCACCCCAAGATGGAACCATTTCTGGGCCTTTCCTTGTCTTGCGTGTTTTCAACAGTTTTCAATAGCAGGCTGTACCTTTTCACCTGGGTCGGTCTGGTGTTTCCTCATGACCAGACCTGGGTCATGTCTTCTTGGCAGGACTATCCCGGGAATGGATTGCTGTTGTTCTCAGAGCTTCACATCAGGGGGCTTGATTTTGCTGTCTACCAGATTTTTCTACCATGACATCACCATTTCTCCCTCTATAATTCAGTAGGATTTTCTGAGAAGATATTCCAGGATTGAGCAATACCTGGTTTCTCATCAAATCTCCTCTACTCACCAGTCTTAGCCTCTACTGAAAACTCCTGTCTGAATCAACCATAACTCTCCAAGTGAGCTTTCTCTCCCCCCCACCAAGTCTCTCTCCTCTCTTTCTTTATCTGTCTCTCTCTCTCTCTCTGTTTTTCTCCTCACTCTCTTTCTCTGTCTCTGTCTCTCTCCTCTCTCCTCTTTCTTTCTCTGTCTCTCCCCCCTCCTCTTTTTTTTCTCTCTCTCCTCTTTCTTTCTCTCTCTCTCTCTGTCTTTCTTTCTCTCTCTCTCTCTCTCTCTCTATCTCCTCTGTCTCTCTCCCTCTCTCTTTCCCTCCCTGCCCCCCATCAGTATGATTCATGGGTTCCGATTTTATTCAGGGATTTGTAATTCATCATTTGCTTTGATTCTCAAACTGTCTCAGATCTGAGCAGTGGGAGCTTCTCCAGGCTGTCTTCTGCGTTCTTTTGACTTGTCCTCATCATTCTTTGAGCACTTCCTTCCTTTCTGGCAAACAAGAGGTTCCATTCTCTTTTTTTTTTTTTTGAGTTGGAGTCTCACTCCATCACCCAGGCTGGGATCAGGCATTGACCTGCTGAGCTCAGGCGATCCTTCCACCTCAGTCTTCCAAGTAGCCGGAACTACAGGCGAGTGTGACCATGCCCGGTTAATTTTTTAATTTATTGTGGAGATGAGGTCTCGCCAAGTTGCCCAGGCTGTTCTCAAACCCATGGGGTCAGGCAATCCCCTCACCTCAGCCTCCCAAAGTGCTGGGATTACAGGCTTGAGCCACCACGTCCGGCCAAGAGGTTCCATTTTTTTTTTGAGTTGGAGTCTCACTCCACCCAGGCTGGAATGTAGTGGCATGCACGTTCTTGGCCACCCCAGCGTCGACCTTCTGGGCTCCAGTGATCCTTCCACCTCAACCTTCCGAGTAGCTGGAACTACAGACATGTGCTACCAAGCCCAGTTATTTTTTATTTTATTGTAGAGGCAAGGTCTCGCCAAGTTGCCTGGGCTGGTCTCAAACTTGCAGTCTCAGGCAATCCACTCGCCTTACTTCCACCTCCGAAAGTGCTCGGATTGGGCCAAGAGGTTCCATTCTTACCTTGCACTTTCCCTGCCCCAACCTTGGAATCAGCCTTATCACCCAGAAATTCTGGTTCCTTATAGTGGGAGATGGTATTTAGAAAACCAGTCTGTGCATTTAGTATGCTCCTTCCTATTGTGGTGCCACAGTGTCTAGGTTCTTTCAATAGACAGATTTAGAAAAAAAATACATACACACTCATAGACATTCATATATACAAGGGGGGGACTAAAAACAAATCAAAACTGGAATTAAAAAAAAACTGTAGACAAACTTCCCCTGCTAGGTGTTTTAGGAACCCATCGGCATCGGCTAGCATTGTTGTGAGATGCTGCATTCAGTGAACTTTAGGGGAGATTCTTTCAACACGTTTGCCCATTTCATGTTGGGTGATTTATGAGTGTACCTGCTCACACAATACTGAGTGTTCAGCAGTTTTTGACCAAATACTGCATGACCCCTGTGCCCCACCCTCCCTATTCACCCAATCTTGCCCTGAGAGGCCTTTTTTTTTTTTTAATTTCCCCAGATGAAAAAAGTCCTCAAAGGGAAACATTTTGCCAATGTGGAAGAGGTGGGGTGGAAATGGCAGAAGGACTAAAAGACATCTAAATGGACAAGTTCAAAACTGTTTTGAGCAGTGAAAAGTGTCTCAATAGGTGTATTGCATCAAACAGAGTACTTTGAAGGTGACTGAAGTTTAAACATGTAAGAATCAATACACATTTTTGGGGGGTAGTAGAGACAAGGTCTCACTATGTTGCCCAAGTTGGTTTCGAACTCCTGGGCTTAAACAATCCTCCTGCTTCAGCCTTCCAAAGTGCTGGGATTACAGGCATGAGTCACTGTGCCCAGCCATAAATACACCATTTTTTATATATAAATTTCAGGTTTTTTGGGTCCCCCCCCCCACATCCACACTACCGTGGTCTAAACATACAAGGATAATGAAGAGGACTCAGTGGACCCGTCTACAGCCTTTGAGGATATGGGTTATGCTCTTTCCTAAAAGTATTTTTGGTTTCTGTTGGTTTGTTTTATACTTTATATATATATATATATATTATTATTATTATTATTATTTTTTGAGTTGGAGTCTCACTCTGTCACCCACACTGGAGTGCAGTGGCTGCTCCCGGCCACCACAGCCTCGACCTTCTGGGCTCTGACAATCCTTCCGCCTCAGCCTTCCAAGTAGCTGGAATTACAGGCGCATGCTACCACACCCAGCTGATTTTTTGATTTATTGTAGAGATGAGATCTCGCCAAGTTGCTCAGGCGGGTCTCGAACCCGCGGGCTCAGGCAATTCACTCACCTCGGCCTCCCAAAGTGCTGGGATTACAGGCTGAGCCACCGAGCCCGGCTATTTTTTTATTTTAAATATGTGGGATACAATTCAGGATTAGGTATACCGGTGGTCATTGTACAAGTAAAGTTTGGTCCTTTCCCACTTTGCCTGGTTTGAGATCAGGTACTCTTATTGTTATGTGTGTTCCCCCCGCCCCTCCCCTGGCAGTGTCCCACAACTGTCAATCCCTTTCTTATAGTATTATGGTAAACATTCAGGATCCACTTATGAATGAGAACATGTGGTACTCAGTTCTTTGTTTAGGTGATAGATCACTGAGTATTATAGACTCTAAATGAAACCAAGTTGCTGTGAAGTCCATGTTTGTCCTTCTTTATAGCTGCATTATATTCCATTGTGTATACATCCCACATCTTTTAATCCAGTTCAGTTTCGATGGGCAACACAGTTGGTTCCATGCTTTTGCTATTGTGACTAGTGCTGCAATAAACATGCGTGTGCTGGTATCTTTTTGGTGGAATGATTTGAGTTCCTTTTTGGTAGAATGATTAGAATCCCAGCAGGGTGATTGCTGGGTCTTATAGAAGGTCAATTTCTAGTTCTTTTTTGAATTGCTACACTGTTTTCCATAGAGGTAGAACTAGTTTGCATCCCTACCAGCCGTGTAGAAGCATTCTCTTTTCTCCATATCCTCACCAGCATCTGTTGTTATTTGTTTTATAAATGATGGTCATTCTTACTGGGGTTAGGTGGTATCTCAATGTGGTTTTGATTTGCATGTCTCTGATGATTAGTGAGACTGAGCACTTTTTCTTGTATCTGTTGGCTGCTCATATGTCTTCTTTTGAGAAGTGTCTATTCATGTATTTAATGGGCTATTTTTTTCCTTTTGTGTTCCCTATAAATCCTGAATGTTAGGTCTCTGTCAGATACATGGAAAATATTTTTTCCCATTCTGTGGGCTGTCTTCCCACACTCTTGAGGGTTTCTTTTGCTTTGCAGAAGCTTTTCAATTCAATGAAGTCCCACTTGTCTATCTTATCTCTTAATGCATGGACATCTGTGGTTTTGATCAGGAATTGGTTGCCTACTCTGATTCCCATAGAGGAGTCACCTGCATTTTCGAAGATTCTTATAGTTTGAGGTTTTATACTAAATGTATTTTTGTAAGCCACTTTATTGAAGTATGAGTGACATGTACAAAACTGTACATATTTAATAAATACAACTTGATGAGTTTGTGGATAAGTATACACTTGTGAAACCAACCATCAAGACTAAAGACAAGCCCAGCACCTCCCAAATTTTCCCTTGCCAAATTCTTATTATGGTTACTTATGTGTGTGTGGTAAGAAAAATAAGATCTAAAATCAATATAAGACCTGTCTTCTTAGGACATTTTAACGATGCAATACAGTATTGCTATATCTAGGCACTGTGCTGCATGGTAGCCCTCCAGGACTTATTTTTCTTGCATAATTGGAACTCTGTACCCTTGACCATCATCTTCCCATTTCTCCCTCCCTGCAGCCCTGGCAACCACTGTTGTATTATCTGCTTTTATGAGTTTGATCTTTTGAGATCCTACATACAAGTGATATTATACAGGATTTGTCTTTCTGTGTCTGACATTTCATTTAGTGCCACGTCCCCCAAGTCCATGCATGTTGTTGCCAATGGCAGGATTTCTTTCTTTTTGAAGGCCAAATCCTCTCTCAAAAGTTTCTGAAGTGCCCTGCTTGCTAGTCGAGATGTGTCTACCCTGTTCTCATGGGGTAATCTTTCTGTCAATGCAGCCTAAGGATCTGAAACATAGTGAGTCCAGGTGAGCTTTTCTGCCTCTGATGAGACAGGCTGTAGTTGATGGGGACTTGGTGAAGGTTTTTCTTGAACTCTCCCTGAGCCTATTATTCCCTCAGACTGCCTTTTCCAATTTTGGGACAGAGGGCGGGTGTCATCTTTGAGAACATGCACACTTTTATTAACTAGCCTTATTTCTTCAGGCCATCCTCAGATTTCATATCTCCCTTATCTTTTGGCCACATGACTTAACCTCTTTCTTTGTTAGGTTACCAATCGTTAACCTTTTACTCCTAAAAATAGATGTACTTAACGTGTATGTTGTGGGATTCGTTCTGTGACATGGCTTCTTCACAGAGGCAGCTGTGTTCATCCATATCCTACATCCTTAAATGGTAAATATTATAATCAAAAAATTAGCCAGCTGTTTGGGGGCCTGATATGGAAGGATCTCCTGGGTCTGGAGGTCAAGGCTGCAGTGAGCCATGATCGTGCCACTGCGCTCCAACCTGGGCAACAGAGTAAGACCTCAACTCAAAAAAACTTAAAAAAGAAAAAGAAAATGAAAAGGAATGGTGACTCTTTTAATTTTTAAAAAATGTTTATCTTGAATCCAAAAACCCTTTAAAGAGAAATTCTATTTCACAGGAAATTAGTAGCTGGAGAATCAAGCTAAATATCATCACCATAAGGATGCATCTAGACAAATCTAGAAGGCAGGATGTTCTGTAGAACCACTCACTCAAACAGTTTAATAAATGTCTTTAAAAGGGGACTATACTAGATTAAAATGAACTTAGGGAACATGCGTGGTCCTGGATTGGGTACTGATTTGGGTACTGATTTTCCTAGAGAAATTGTAATTCGGCCTGGAAACAAGATGAGAATAAACTGAAACATAAAGACAGAGAGTGTTGACTAAATAAACCAGGTTATGAGACAATTTTTAGAGTATATCTCATTTTGATTACCCACACACACATACACAGAGTTGCTATAGTGGTATTCTTCAGGAGGTAGAAATATGATGGGTTTAAAAAAAAAATTGTCTGTATTTTCTAATATTCTACAAAACATATGCACTGCTTATGTAATAATAAAGTGTTTAAAATAGTGACATAGATTTAAATAGAACAGACATACCGTGAAGATAAAAATTAAGCTTTCAGGCCTATAACTCACATTGGGCCTTCTGAGGCCCTGGGAGGACCTCTCATAATATCTTTAACATACATTTGTGGGGTTTTTTATTTTAATTTTTGAGCTCTTTGCATCCTTTTATTGTGGTGAAATATACATAACATAAACATACCATTTTAAGTGTACAGTTCAGTGGCATTACGCATATTCACACTGTCTTGCAACCATCACGACCACCCATCTCCAGAGCTTTTTCATGGGCTAAAACGGAAACTCTGTGCCCATCAAACAATAACTCTCCATTCCTCCCTCCATCTAGTCTTCTTTTTAAGGGTTTCTGAAGTCATATAAGCTCTAAGCTCCATAAAACATGGGTCCAGTCCCAAATGACAATGAGAAGTCCTGGTAACTTCTGTGAAGACTTTGAAATGACACCTTCCGCTGCCGAAGTGACCTTCAAAGGACAGTCAGAATAGCTGAGGTTGTCACCAAGGTTCAATTCTCATCACCAAATGTGCCAGGATCAGTGATGGTGGCAGCACTAACATCACTGGATACACAAGGAAGACAAAAAGAATGCTTTCCCAAATTATTGGAATATTTATGTAACTACCCCCAGATACTACAAGATTTTCATTCTGTGTGTGTGTGTGTGTGTGTGTGTGTGTGTGTATGTTGGAGTCTCACTCTGTTGCCCAGGCTAGAGTGCAGTGGCATGCTCATGGCCACTCAGCTTCAACCTCCTGGGCTCTGGTGATCATTCCGCCTCAGCCTTCCAAGTAGCTGGACTTACAGGCACATGCTACCACATCTGGCTAATTCTTTGACTTATTGTAGAGACAAGGTCTCACCAAGTTGCCCAGGCTGATCTCGAACCCCTGAACTTAGGTAATCCTCTCATCTCAGCCACCCAAAGTGCTGAGATTACAGGCTTGAGCCACTACGCCCAGCCGATTTTCAATCTTAAGCTCCTGGTTTCCTATAAATTAACCCCTTTTCTTCATTGCTTAGAATTATGGGTACATAGTACCATCATTTGCTGTCAAACAAGTCCTGGAGAGTACAGAGGAGCTTTCTATAGGTGTATAAGCTGGTTTTAAGCCTGACTCAATATGACAGAAAACCCAAATGTACTTCTCTCATACATAAAAGGAGACTGGAAACACACAGTTCTATTCTGCTAGGGTAGTTTTATGATCATTGAGGAAGCACTGCCCTTTTACCTTGCTATGTCACCATCCTTAACTTGCCACTTCATGGCCCAGTGGGGCTGCTTATGCTCCAGCCATCAAATCTTATTCCAATTAGAGGAAGAAACAACAATGAAAGAAAGCAAATCTTCTTCCCACAATGATTCCTCACAGAAATTGCACCTAACACTTGAGCTTACATCTCCTTTGCCAGAACACTCTTGCCTAGCTACAAGGGAGGCCAGGCAATGTCATCTTTCCTCCAGAAGACCTTGTGACTAACTAAAAACCAGGTATTCATTAGCAGAGCGATTGAGAGAATGAATGTTGAAATAGACAACTAAGCATCTGTCATACAGATTTTAAAAGATTCAATGTGCTAGTTTCTGAGGTTTGGTGGGGTCCTTAGGAAGGGGTAGCATCTTAAACATCAATGAGACAACTGCTGAGCATCTTGCTTAGAGCTAAAAACTCACTTGCTCACAATTAGCTTTCAAGACTGGCTATTCAAGTGGTCTTCCACTGAGGGTTGATGAACATCATAGAAATAGGCTTAACAGACCTGCGTAGAAGAGAGAAAAAGTCATCTTCCCAGTCGGCTTTTGGATATCTCATTGGCCAAACATATCCAAGCCATATATCTAAACCGATAAGCTTTATTGCTGTGTTTAAACTTTGTGAAAACAATACACCAGTCTATTAATTACCAGTGCTTTTAAACCATGTGTTTCCAGGCTGTTTCCAGAGAAATGCAAACCACAGGATGGGGTCTCTGACCCCATCCTTAGAGAGTGTGACCATAAGGATATTCTTCCTACTTGATAAACAAAAGAAAATGAGGAAAGTGAATTTTCTGTTTGCTTGTTTGTTTGTTTTTAGAGACAAGGCCTTGCTATGTTGGCCAGGCTGGTCCTGAACTCCAGTCCTCAAGTGACTCTCCCACCTCAATCTCCCAAAGTGGGATTACAGGCATGAGCCACTGCACCTAGCATTTATTTCCTTCTTTCTTTTTTATTTTTTGTAAAGACAAAAAATTGAGTTCAAAAGTTGCTTTCCTGACCGGGGAGCTGTAGCAGGTGCTTGAGCAGGAGTGTGATCTAAATAAATGCCCAGGTGGGAGGGCTGATGACCCAGACAGCAAGAGCCTCCTGGCCTGTTAGGCCCCTCCCTGACTTTATAATGAAATACAGAAGTCAACCTCCATGCTTGACCTTTGTACATAATGGCTGTCAAACTCTTTCTAAATTAGTTGCATTTGACCTTGATATGCAACTGATATGTTATGTAATGCATTCTGGAATTTTTTCCGAATGAGAATCCAGTGTCTCCTGGAAATGGCCTTGAATAGTGGCCAGCCTGCTTGGTTCTTTGCTCCTGACCTGGCTGCAGCAAAGTTGGGGCTTTTTTTTCCCCTCTGGCTTGGAGGGGAGGGACACAGTCTCTCTCTTGTTGATCGGGCAGGGCTGCTGCTCTTCGGGGCTCTTTTCCTCCCAGCTAGCCCCCTCTCAAAGCCAGCCTCTGGGTAATAAACTAATTACATCTCCAGCTCCTTCAGCTTGACCTCCTAAGGGAAATCAGTCCCTGGAAGTAAGCAGCCTGCACAAAGCAGGCGTCGACGACCGCCCTGAGACTGCTTCCATAACCAGAAAGGGCTACCGCTGATTCACCGTGGTGTGGGGAGGACACGTCATGAAAAGCTTCGGAAAGCTGGTTCTCAGTGGACAAGCAGCCCTTAAAGTTGCTTAGGGATAGGCTGCATTCACAGTAAGGGGAGACTAGAGGCAGGAAGGGCATTTTAGCCATGGAAGGAGCTTCCCGACAGCCCTTGCTTCCTGCCTGGCTCACTGCTTTCTCAGCAAGTGCTAGGAGAGCCATATCCAAGAAGGGCTGGGAAGGTCAGGAAATAATTAAGTCACAAAAGCTCTTGGAAGGAAAGGGAGGCTCCTCTGCCCTTCCCTTTCCTGCAGGCCTGCCCTGGGTTTTCATGATGTCATCCATTCATCATTGTGAGCTGACTGGTGGTCCCAGGGCTTGGCCAGCTGCCCAAGGCCAGGAGGGAGGAGAGAGATCCCAGGACAAATGTGCAGAAGGGCCCTGAGTATGTGTAGAAATGTTGTCATCAGTTCCCCACAGAAAGACTTGGTGGAAATGGAAGAAGACAGTCAAAGTCACAAGATCTTATCCAACCTTCTCTTCCCCGAATGCCTGGAAAGCATTCCGGGGCCTCTTGCCTGTGGATGGGGAGCCCAACCCTGGAGTGGGCCTGGGTGTGGTGGAGGGGCTGCTCTGCCAGAAGGTCCATTCTCCAGAGTTCAACCTGTTTCCTGACTCAGTGGTGTTTGAAAGCAACTTTGTCCAGGTACTCTTGGGTGGCTAGGAATAGCACTTTTAGGTTGTTGTCAACTTGTCCTGAAGATGTGACAGGGAGTCCATCCCTGGGGCTAGAGTGAGAATGGAGCAAGTTCCAAGCCCACAGAGGCCCAGAATGCAAAGTCACCCCCATGACTGGGGTTTTACAGAGCCCCTGGCAGGGCTTTGCCTGCAGACCGTTGTCACTTGGGGAGAAAGGTCAGACAATTTCTGAATCCTCCAGTTTATTCATGCTCCCAAGCTGTCACCCAAAGGAGATAAACACAGAGGCCATGAAAAGAGATGCCCTTTAAGAGTTAAGAACAAAAAATGCTCATTGATAAAAAGAACAGGGTCTGAGGCCTCAGAGAGACCTGGGCTGGATTCCAGCCCTTTGCTTTCTCCTTGGGAGGTGACACTGTGCAAGTAACCTGTGCACCCCAGTCTGCGTCCTCTCGTATGAAAGGGGTGGATTGACCTGAGGATCAAATGCAAATACAGAGAGCAAAGTACCAGGCTATTAGTCACTCAGTGCATTTTTGTTTCCTGCCTGGGCTCTCCTCAGGCCAGACGGAAGCTAGCATCAAAAGAATCTAGAATCAAGCTGGGTATGGTGGCTCACACCTGTAATCCCAGCACTTTGGGAGACCAAGGCAAGAGGATTGCCTGAGTTCGGGGGTTTGAGACTAGCCTGGTCAAATTGTAGAGACATAGTCTCTACAATTAATCAAAAAATTAGCTGGGCATGTTGGCGCATGCCTGTCATTCCAGCTACTTGGAAGGCTGAGACAGAAGGATTGCCTAAGCCCAGCAGGCTGTGGTTGCTGTGAGCTTGCCACTGTACTCCAGTCTGGGCAACAGAGTGAGACTTTGACCTGAAAAAAGAAAAAGAAAAAAAAGAGGCCAGGCTCGGTGGCTCAGCCTGTAATCCCAGTGCTTTGGGAGGCCGAGGCGAGTGGATTGCCTGAGCCCGCGGGTTCGAGACCCGCCTGGGCAACTTGGCGAGACCTCATCTCTACAATAAGTCAAAAACTAGCTGGGCGTAGTAGCGCGCGCCTGTAGTTCCAGCTACATGGAAGGCTGAGGCGAAAGGATCGCCGGAGCCCAGCAGGTCGAGGCTGCGGTGGCCGGGAGCGGCCACTGCACTCTAGCCTGGGTGACAGAGTGAGACTCCAACTCAAAAAAAAAAAAAAGGAACCTAGAATCAACAGAACCATGGACTTGGAAGGGACCTTCCTGTTCAGAGAAGGTGCAGGAGATAACAGGGCCTCTCAGAGGAGGGCCCAGAGGACACATTTTTCAAAGAAAGGCCAGGAAACATCCAGGAAGGATTCACAGAAACATGATCTGTGCCAGGGAACTCCAAGTTAGAGTTCTTGAGGGCATGTATTAATAGTAGGCTGTTTAAATACTATTACAGTTGTTAACCAATACAGGTTAAGACAGGTTCTCAACAAGCTATGATTTTTGGCCCCCACCGTCAGGGGACATTTAACAATGTCTGGAGACATCTTTTGTTGTCACCACCTGGAGGGGAGGGTTGTTGCTAGTGTCTAGTGGGTAGAGGCCAAGCATGCTGCAAAACATTCTACAACATGCAGGACATTCCCCTCCCCCCAACAAAGAATATCTAGCCCAACACTTAGTAGTGCCGAGATTGCAAAGCCTTGGGCTAAAACATACTGCTGCTCTTGCCAAATGCTCAGGCCGTGCCTGGGGGCTGTGTTGCAGGTCAAAAGGGGCAGGAATTGGCTAGACATCCACAAAGCCTCAGACACCACGGCCCTCGGGGTGACCTCCTCTGTGCCCTGCCTGCCCCTTCCCAACATCATCCTCATGGCCAGCGTCAAGTGGCACCAGGGGCAAAGCCAGACGTGGAACAGACCATCCACAGCTCCCAGCATCTTCCTGAAGAGGTGAGCAACGCAGATAGGGGCAAAAGACAAGCGAGCTGAAGGTAGACCCAAAGTTGCTCAGGTTGGTCTCCGGCTCCTGACCTCAAGCAATCCTCCCGCCTCAGTCTCCCAAAGTGCTGAGATTACAGGTGTGAGCCACCATGCCCAGAAGTTTTTTTAGACAACAGTAATCCCAGACAGAGGGTGCACTGGAAGGACAGAGGCCAAGTGAGATAAAGGGAGGTGTCACACAGACAGGACTGAGGTCACACTCTCCTTCTCACTACACTCACCCCACTGAATTCTTAGGCAATCTCCTGGCAGTTGCCCAAGGGGCAAGGAGGCAGCGAGGTCTGGCAGAGGGGCACTGTTGGAGGAGGGAGGTTCTTTCTAGTCCTTGGTATGCAACTAACTCAACTCCATTTGTGAGTCACAAGTCGTTTGCTGCACCTCAGTTCTCCTGTTGGTAAAATAAATGGGACTGAGTCTTATTTAGAATTGTAACATACAGTGACATCATGCTTGTCTGGGATGAAACAGCCCTTTTTGATGTCTGAGCCTCTTCAAGGGACCTGTAGGGTATCTCAAGTATCTCTGGCTATTCCCAGAAGCCAAGGAAAACCCTCTCTCTCTCCATGCTTTCTTAGTGACACACCTCTCCAAGACATTTTTCTTATACGCATAGCAAGTACCGCCCAGTTCCAGTTGACTAACTTTAGATCCCAAGTCAGCTCCTTGCATCTCAGCTCCTTTGGGAAAAGTAACTGAGGCATTAGGGTCAATGAACGGACAAGTTGGACAGCCGCCCAGGTCCCTTGGTGCTACCAAGAAGAAATGATAAAACCCTATGACTGCAGCCACCTTACTTCTAGGCTGTCTCTCTCAAGCAGAGTCAGGGAACACTGGCCTAAGAATCATGGCAGGATGGTGGGTGGATGTTTAAAGCAGATTCCAGGGCCACACCCCACAGCTCCCCATTTTGAATCTTTGGGAGTGTCTTCAGGTGACTGCATCTTAAACCAGCTCCCCAGGTATACCTGTTCTCCTCAAGGTTCGAGTACCACTGTGCTAAGCACTCTCTCTCCTCCCCGCAAAAGCCTTAGTCCCAAAGGAGACACTCCTAATTTTAATGAAGATAAGCCTGGATTAGAAGCAATGGGGTTGTCACTGTGTGTCTTCCCTGGTGGCTTCAGGATCCTCCCATTGAAGTTTGTGGAGCTCCAGGTCTGTGACCGCCTTCAACGCATCCTGCGACTGAGGACAATCACTGAAAAGATCTATTACCTAAAGCTCCACTCCGACCATCCTGAGACTGTCTTCCACTTCTGGATCCAACTGGTTGAAATTCTGCAGAAGGGTTTGTCCATCACCACAAAAGACCCTAGGATTCTTGTCACTCACTGCCTGGTACCCACGGACTACTGCAGCCCCTCAGGAGACGCTAAGGTGAGTAAGCACCATTGCCAACCTTCAGCGAAGGCTGCGACTAGATGTCTGTGAACACTCAGTGAAGGGGAGCTCAGCCTTAGGCCATTTCTAAACAGCTATACTGAGCCATCATTGACAACTGTAGGATTTACCCATTGTAAGTATTCAACACTTCTGGTAGGTGATAGAGTTGTGCAGTTGTCACCACAATCCAGTCTCAGTACATTTCCATCACCCTAGAAAATTCCTTCATCCATTTACAATCAGCCCCTGTTTCTACTCCTAGTTCTAGTCCACCACTGATCTGTTCTGGGTTTGTATAAACGCATCCTTCTTAGACATTTCATAAAAGTGGGATTATACAGCATTTGTCCTTTTGTGTCTGACTTGTTTCACTTCACATCATGTTTCTTCACGTTCATACTTACTGTAGCATGGGGCCAACTCCAGGCCTGGGTCACAGGTGATCAGTAGTTCATTCCTTTTCATTGCTGAATAGTATCCCATTCTATAGATATACCACATTTTGTTTATCCATTCAACAGTTGATGGGTATTTGGATTGTTTTCAGTTTGGAGCTATTATGAATAATACTGCTATGAACATTTGTACGGGAGGGACCAAAAAAAATGGAATTATTTTTTAGAGGGCAGGCTCCTTGTAATACAGGCTTCCCCTGCTAGGTAAGTGTTCTAAGAACCCATTAGCAACAGTGGACCAGCTAGTGTTGTTATGAGAGGCTGTGTTTAGCTTCAGTGCATTTCTTTTTGGAGATGCAATGCATCTTCCTGTTTCATGGTGGGTGGCTTATGAGTGCATCTGCCCACACCTCGCTGAGTGTTCAGCAGTTTTTGACCAAAAACAGCATGGCCCTGGTGCCCTACCTTTCCTATTCCCTGAATCTTGCCCTTAGTGACATTTTTTTGTGTCCCTGGATTTAAAAAAAGTCTGCAAAGGGAAATGTTTTGCCAATGCGGAGGAGATGAAACAAAAAGACCACAAAAGACATACTCGGCATGAAAATGCACAAGTTCAGAAACTGTTTTGAGCAGTGGAAAAAGTGTATCAACAGGTGTATTGCATCAAATGGAGATTACTTTGAAGGTGACTGAAATTTAAACATGTAAGAATAAATATGCAATTTTTAATAAATAAACTCTGGCCTTTTTAAAATTCCCCCTTGTATACAGGTTTTTGTAGATATGTTTTCACGTGTCTTGGATAGACTCCAAGGATTGAAATTACTAGGTTATATGGTAAGTTTATGTTAACTTTTAATAAAACTGGTAAATTGTTTTCTGAAGTAGCCGCGCCATGTCACATTCTTACCAGTGATACATGAGGGTTTCAGCTTCTCCATATCCTCACAACACTGGTATTGTTTATCTTTTTTGTTATAACCATTCTAGCAAGTGTGTAATGATTTTAATTTGGGTTTTCCTAATGACTACTGATGTTGACCAACTTTTCATGAGCTTATTTGTTGTTCATATATCCTCTTTGGTGATATGCCTATTCACATCTTTTGCCCATTTTAAAATTGGATTTTATCCTCTTATTGTGTTGTAAGAATTCTTTGTCTATTCTGGATACAAGTCCTTTATTAGATATCTAATTTGCAAATGTTTTTCTCCGAGTCTATGAATTGTCTTTCATTTTCCTAATGATGTATTTTGAGGATTTTAAACCTTTTTTTTTTTCTTTCTTTTTTTTAGTTGTAGTCTCTCACTCTGTGGCCCAGGCTGGAGTACAGTGGCATGCTCACAGCCACTGCAGCCTCGACCCGTTGGGCTCAAGCGATCCTTCCTCCTCAGCCTTCCAAGTAACTGGAACTACAGGCATGCGCCAGCTAATTTTGTGATATATTGTAGAGATGAGGGCTCGCCAAGTTGCCAAGGCTGGTTTCGAACCCCCAGACTCAGGCAACTCTCTCACCTTGGCCTCCCAAAGTGTTAAATCTTGATGAAGTGCAATTTATCAACCTTTTATTTACTGGATCAGATTTTTGCTGCATATCTAAGAACTCTTTGTTCAAATCAAAGTCACAAAGATGTGATCCTATGTTTTCATCTAGAAGTTTTATAGATTTAACTCTTACTTTTAGGCCTATAATCTATTTTGAGTTAATAATTATGTGTGAAATGAAGTGTCTAAGTAATTTTTTGATTTTTTTGCATGTGCATATGTAATTAACCCAGTACTGTTGAAAAGACTATCCTTTCTGCCTTTGAATTGTCTTGGCATTTTTGTCAAAAATCAATTGATCATAAATGTAATAATTTATTTCTGGAGTCTCAATTATGTTCTGTTGATCTATATGCCTCTTCTTGTGCCAATACTACAGTGTCTTGACTAATGTAACTTTATGTTAAGTTTTGAAAATGAATAGTATAAGTCTTTCACTTTTATTCTTTTTCAAATTATGTTGGCTATTCTAGATCTCTTGCATTTTCATAAAAGTTTTGGGATCAGTTTATTAATTTCTACAAAAACAAAAGCCTGCTAGAATTTTGATAAGCACGGTTGAATTTATACATCATAGGCTAGGCTAGGTGGCTCAGCCTGTAGTCCCAGCACTTTGGGAGGCCAATGCGAGTGAATTGCCTGAGCCCATGGGTTTGAGACCCACCCGGGCAAATTGGCAAGACCTCATCTCTACAATAAAGCAAAAATTAGCCAGGTGTGGTAGTGCACACCTGTAGTTCCAGCTACTTGGAGGGCTGAGGCAGAGGGATCGCCGGAGCCCAGCAGGTCAAGGCTGCGGTGGCCGGGAGTGTGCCACTGCATTCCATTCTGCGCAACAGAGTGAGACTCTAACTCAAAAAAAAAAAAAGAATTTATACATCATTTTCGGGAGAAGTGCCATTTTGACAATATTGAGTTTTCCAATACATGGTTATGGAATGTCTTTCTATTTATATCAATCTTCTTTCCTCTCTCTTAGCTATGTTTAGTAGTTTTCAGTAAACAAATTCTGTACTTCTTTGTTAAATATATTTGTAAGTATGTTGTTGATGATGCTATTGTTGACTGGAATTGTGGTTTTGTGTTTGTTTTTTTAGAGACTAGGACTAGGACTACAGGCACATACTACCACATCTGGCTAATTGTTTATTTTTTTGTAGAGATAGGGTCGTGCTTTGTTGCCCAGGCTGATCTTGAACTCCTGGGCTCAAGCAGTTCTTTCACTTCAGCCTCCCAAAGTACTGGGATTACAGGCATGAGCCACCATGCCCAATCATCGAGTCCTGGATTTTCTATAAATATATATATATATACATCTTGTCATCTGCAAATAAGGACACTTTCACTTCTTCATTTTCAATCTGGATTTGTTTGTTTATCACTTTATATCGCATTAACTAGAATTTCCAGTACAATGTTTAAAAGGCAAAAGCATACATCCTTGCCTTGTTCCTAATCTAAGGGAAAAAAAGTTCAGTCTTTCACTATTAAGTATGATGCTAATTATGGAATAGTAGTAGATGTCCTTTATCAGGTTGAGGAATTTCCCTTCATTCCTAGTTTACTGAAAGGCTTTTTAAAAAATCATGGGTGGGTATTAGATTTTGTTAAATGCTTTTCTGCACCTATTAAGATGATCTTGTGCTTTGTCCTTTGTTCTGTTAATATATGAGTAGTATGGCACATGAATTGATTTTTTTTTTCATGTTAATTGTGCTCCTACAATAACTTCCACTTGGTCATGGCAGCTTTAATCCTTTTTATATGTTACTGGATTCTGTTTGCTAGCATTTTGTTAAGGAATTTTGCATCTATGAGAGATGTTTTCATGTAATTTTCTCGTGATATCTTTATGATAATTAGGCTTTGGTATCAAGCTAATACTAGTTTCAATGAAGGAGTTGAGAAGTGTTCCCCCTTCTATTTTCTGAAAGAGTTTACGACTAAGTGTTCCCCCTTCTATTTTCTGAAAGTTTACGACTAATTGTTTACGACTAATATAAAGAATATTTAATATTCTTTAAATATTTGATAAAATTCACCAGTGAAGCTGCCTGGGTCTTCTTGCCTCAAGCCTTTGAGCATGATGAATGTAAGCCTGACTTTATAAGCCACAATGTAAACTCCCTGAAGGCAAGGATTTTCATCTGTCTTCTTCACTGCTGTATCTCTACTACCTGGCATATAGTTGGTATTCAATAAATACTGAATGAATGAACAGATATGTGCCACATGTACAAATGGAGCATCTTTGGAATACCACAGTAACAAGAAAAAATAATTTTAACCAGGTGTAAAAAGCAGCTCAATACAGAATTTTTAAAGAGAAATTAATTGTTTAATATTCATTAAATTCTTATAGCAAATATATGATTCTTCTCCATTTACGTATAAAACCAAGTAGCATAAACTTTATTAAAGTGTATACAGATAGGTTATTTATAAAGTATGTTACATACATTAATAGGAATAGGTTATCTACTAAATTATGTTAAAAGTATGCAATGAAGATGTTACCCTTGACTGGGGGTAGTGGCTCATGTCTGTAATCCCAACACTTTGGAAGGCTGAGGCTGGAGGATTGCTTAAGCCCAGGAGTTCAAGACCAGGCTAGGCAATATAATGAGACTTCATCTCTATAAAAAATAAAAAATATTAGCTAGGCGTGGTGGTGAGTACCTTTGGGAGGCTGAGGCAGAAGAACTGTGTGAATCCAGGAGGTCGAGGCTGCAGTAAGCTGCAAGTGTGCTATTGTACTCCATCCTGGGTGACAGAGTGAGACTCCAACTCAAAAAAATATATATATGTATATATACACATATATATATTACCCTTAAGGCGCCGAGGGGTATTTTATACCAATACATGGGGTGTAAGTAAACAGGTGTAGCCTCAGAATTGCCTCTGTGAGCAGCTGGTGGGCTGAACTATGGAAGAGTTTGACTTTCAACACTTTAGAGTCCAGACCATGATGTTAGGAAAATGCAGAGACCCCAGGGCCTTAACCACCTGGTTTCACCTTTTTTTTTTCCTCCATGTAGTTAGTACAGAAGAAACTTCCAGCCTCCCAACCCAGCGAGAGCCTTATTCAGCTAGTAGCCAAGGAGGAAAGTGAAGTCCTGTCTCAGATTCTTGCCGACTTACACCAGCAGCACCAGCCCAGGTACAAGACTTAAATCAGACCAGTCCCTGACATTTCTTCCCGCAGCGTGGATGGCCTGGGCCCTGAGGTCCAGAAACCAAATACCTTGGTTAAGGAACACAGGGGTGGGTGTATGAAATACTGCCACACTCCACTCTTTATCTTTAACTCAGGACAACCATTTCCTAGTAATCTCAGCCTTGTTCACCTTCTCTGCACAGTAAGCATGGTAAGCTTGACTCCAGAGGAGGAATTGTATAAAAAGTGAATAGCAACTCTTCAATAAGAATAAGTAACGCCAGTAGAAAGCAAAACCTAATTTCTTATGCAGTTCCTAGTCTTATAAAGAAGTAACTAAAACGTGTGCAAACTATTGTCTACTTACTGACTACTCACCTGGTCTCTGCTTGGACTATGTGGAGTATCTTTGGTCATTTTCTAAATATGTAGTCTGTTCTGGAATGCTCCATGGCTTAGACCTATCTTCTCCATGCCTGAGGAAGTGTCTCGGTGTATACAGATGACTTAGTATTGATCCCAAGACTGGTTGGTATAAGAGAAACAGGAGTTGAGAGCACTTACACTAGCGGGTGCCACAGCCAGAGTACCCAGTCTCAGATAAAGTAGGATCCAGGATCCTAGTGCATGTGATTTACTGAAAAAAGGACAAGAGAAATAAATTAGTAAATGTCACCGGGGAGAAAATGAGGCACCAGAGAGAAGGAAATTTTTGTCACAACAGGAACCAGTTGGACCAGCAGCTCAGAGGCAGAACAAATCACCTTTGTTTCTGAGGGTTGGCAATTCACTGAAAACTGCAGAACTTGGAAAAAGCAATTTACTATGGTGGTTAAGCACTCACATAGGCCAGGCATGGTGGCACATGTCTATAATCTCAGCAATTTGGGAGGCAAAGGCTAGAGGATTGCCCGAGCCCAGGGATTCAAGACTAGCCTGGGCAACTTGGCGAGACCTCAACTCTACAATAAATCAAAAAACGAGCCGGGCATGGTGGCGTGCACCTGTGGTTCCAGTTACTTGGAAGGCTGAGGCGGAAGGATTGCCTGAGTCCCACAGGTCGAGACTGCGGTGACTGTGGGCATGCCACTGCACTCCAGCCTGGGTGACAGAGTGAGACTCCAACTCAAAAAAAAAAAAAAAAGAGCTCACATAGACCTAGGTCCAAGTTGCTACTCTGTGCCCTTGAGCAAGTTGCTTAACTTTTCTGTGCTTTCGTTTTCAGATTTGTAAAATGAAAATGATCATAGTACTATCTTCATTCAGGTATTGTCAGGATCAAATGAGTTCATAAAGCATGCTCCTCAGCAGACTTAGAGCAATAGAAGTAAGCTTTCAATAAATATTACCTGCATTATTAACTGCGTCTTAGGCTGGTGGGAGAAAAGTATTAATGCAAGAAAAAGACATTACCTGTTGCTTGGTGCAAAGAATGAAGATTATCACTCCACGTAGCATATAGAGAGCTGTAACTAGGAAGCTTCTGGAAAAAATGTCACAATGCTGAGCTAGAAGGTGCTGGACTCATCATGATATTTTGAAGCAACTTTTTGGATGTCTCAAAACATCACATCACTAATGTTTAAGTTGTGATTTAAAGAACAGCTTCTGTTTGTTTAATAATATCTCATTGGCCACTACTCAGCCACCTGGCCATGCAGCTGCAAGGGAGGCTGAGAAATGCATTCTCCATTCTGCATAGCCATGTGCCCAGTACAAAATGAGGTGCTCTGTCCCTGAGGGAGAAGGGAGGATGGCTTACTGAGGGTCAACTGGCACTTCTGACCCAGACAGCCTTTAATATTTCCAGAAGGTCAGAAGAGGCAAGACCTGAAGTTGAACTAGGCATGAGACAGATAAAGGATTTAGAAGGTCCAAACAGGTTAGGGGAACAACAGGTGCAAGCCGGAGGCTTCCCCCAGAGGAAGAAGCTTGGTGAAGTTAGAGTGGTAGAAAGGAATAAGGAGAAATGAGCACAGGCTGAGCCAGTCAAGCGAAGGAGTCTTGACTTCTTGTGTCATGGGAGCCTCTGCAGCATTTTAAATAGGGAAGTGACGTGATCCAATTTACATTTTGAAAAGGTCGTGCTGGCTGTTGCCTGACACTTCATGTGGAGGGAGGAAGAAGGGATGTGGGGAAACCAGCTGTGGAGCCCTGGCAACCTCGTCTGCCTGGGCTGTCACGTACCAAATGGATCAGAGGGATGCAAGGAAGGGGCAGGAGGGAACAATTCATTTTCACTTCACTGTTAGCTCAGGTATTCCTTTATACAGACATTTAGTTCCTTTTTGGCTTCCCAGCATGCCACCCTGAGTAATGATTTTTCTCCTCATTCAAGTAGGTTCTAGTCTGATTTTTGTGGTTATTCTGTTTTTGTACATTGACAACACCGTGCAACTTAACAGCAAATAAAATAAATGGCCGAGGCTGGGCGTGGTAGCTCACGCCTGTAATCCCAGCACTTTGGGAGGCCAAGGTGAGAGGATTGTCTGAGCCCGTGGGTTCGAGACCAGCTGGGGCAACTTGGCAAGACCTCGTCTCTACAATAAATAAAAAAAATAAGCCAGGTGTGGTAGTACATGCCTGTGTTTCCAGCTACCTGAAAGGCTGAGGTAGAAGGATCACCTAAGCCCAGCAGGTCGAGGCTGTGGTGGACGTGAGCGTGACACTGCATGCCAGGTCGAGGCTGTGGTGGACGTGAGCATGACACTGCATGCCAGCCTGGGCAACAGAGTGAGACTCTGACTCAAAACATAAATAAAGAACTAAGTAAAATCAATGGCTGAGTAGCAGGACTGAACAGATGGCTTCACCCACGCTCCTCCTCAGCAAAGTCAGCAGTGTGGGCTCTTCTCCCCCATCTCCAACCGGGTCCACCACCCCTTTCCCTATTTTTTTTCTCCTGGAACTTTAAGATACGTCACATCCATCCATTATAGTCATGGCTAGCCTTTTTCATATTTATATCTGTCTCCAAAGCTTTTGCATCAGGAGCTTTGAAACAAGATCTGAAATACGAGTTTGATGTTCTTTTCCTTTTCTTTTCCTTTCCTTTTGACTTTCATTTCCTTGATCCTGAAATGGCTGGTGTTTCAGGAGCAGCAAAAAGGCGGAGACCAACAAGCACAGCTCAGGTAAAGGTGGGCATGGGCACGTGCCTCGGATAGCTTTCTGCTCAGTGGCTGTAAGAATAAGATCCCCTCCAGCTTCCATTCAGACTTTCCCGGTGCTATCAGGATTGTCACTGTCCTTCCATGCCTTGGTTTGAATTCTTCTGGCCTCTTTGACCACCATGGTCAATTTGGTACCATGTCACTGGTATGTCTTTGCAACATTTCTTCTATTCTTCACTTCATTTCTATCCTCACAGACCCCACCCTGGCCCAACCCTTCTCCTCCCAGCCCGCAGCAATCCTCCACTCATTCAGTCATTTATTCATTTAAAAACATGCACTGAGCAGTTTGTATATACCAATCACAGTGGCAGGCTTTGGGGTCACCAGTAGAAAACTGCCACTCCCCCTTCAAGGAATTTATATTGGGGTGGAGTCAGATGGAGAAATTCCCAAATTACAAAACCTCTCCTTCCAGCAGCATTCAAAGCTCATGCCTGGGGTGCCAAAGGAACACAAAGAAGGGGGTTCCTGACTCCTTCCAGGGATCTGACCCGGGAGGCATGGCTTCTGAGCTGTCATAGGATATGAGTACAGTGAGCTGGCTGGAGCCAATGAGGCAGGGCATTGCAGGAAGAAGAAGAGACAGAGTGTGTATGAGGGAGCATGGCTCATTTTGGAAACAGCAGCCAGTTCCCTATTTCCAGGTTCCAGTTCACCCCAAACCCGCTCAGTTAGGCACGCATGGTCCTGCATAAATCTTCTCTGTCTCACCCACCTCACCTGATCTAACATGAGTCCTCAGCCTGGATATCTTCTCCAGCTCAAGTTTCTACCCTAGCAAGCCTTAACTATGCTCTCACACCTGCTTCACTCCCTCTGTTCCCTTTCCCCTGATGCCCCACTGTAAATTCTCCCTATTCCTCTCAGTTCTATCCTTCACCACACCATTCTGCCCAGACTAATCCTTCCTTGGTCATGACCTCTCTTACATCACTCTCTCATTGTTTCATAAGCTCAAGGCATATTTGTTTAATGAGTGCTAAGTTGTTTTCATGCCTCTCAATTATCCACAAGTGGCAAGCACAGGGCTGGGAACACAGTGGGAGTTCAATAAATATTTGTCTATTTAATAAATATAAATTATTTATATAAAGTAAATTATTTATATTTATTATATATAAATAAAAATAAGTTATTTTTTTCACATTGGCTCAGGAGGCAACCAGAGATCACAATATATCTAGAAATTTAGAGGAGACTGTGGACCCCAAGGGATCACTTTTATCTAAGCTTTCATTTAAACCAGAGATTATGAACTAGTACATCTGTATATACATGATGGAATATTATGCATTCATAAAGGACAACCATATGGACTTCACAGCAACTTGGATGCATTTAGAAACTATAATATTCAGTGATCTATCACAGAAACAAAGAACTGAGTACCACATGTTCTCACTCATAAGCTGACCCTGAACATGTACCATAAGATTATAAGGAAAGGATTGGCAGTAGCAGGACTCTTCCAGAGGTGGGGGGTGGGGCACATCACATCAATAAGGGCACCCGATCTCAAATCAGGCAAAGTGGGGGTCAAAAGGAGGCCTAAACTTTACCTGTATGCTGACCACTTGTATTCCTAATACTGAGTTGGACCCCACATCTTTAAAATAAAAATTAAATTAAATTTAAAAAACAAAATAAAATAAAGCAGGGATTATGAATTCATATGTCTGCAGGTGGCATAAATGGGTAAAGGTCTGGGTGACATGGATATAAGAAATGGTATGAGAAAAAAATGGTATAAGAAATTCTATGAGAAGTAAAACAATCACTGGCAGCGGACACTTGGTTTCAGCATTAAGGAGATAGTAGGGAGTGGTGGGGACAGTGGTAATGAGAAAGTGAAGTTTTCAATTAAGCCTTCAATTAATTGTTGCCATGCTGGATCCCAGACCAGATACTCTCATTTTTCAAGAGGAGCAAAAAATCTGGGCATACATAGCATACCCCCCTTCCCATAAAAGCTCAAAGCCCAGTATAGGCCAACCTTTAGTGGGCAAACACAGCATATCTGCAGACCACATTCAGCCTGCAGGCTGCTGGCTCACAGCCCCTGCTCTGAAATGTCTAAATCTCCAGGTCTTGGGATGCATTCTCATGTTATGCGACTGATGACACAATGGTGACTTATTCCTCTTTTTACACATAAACACACACATACATACACATAAATACACTCACTCAAAACATACCCCATGAGATTAGCATTGAGGAAAACAGAAACAAGAATATTTCAAATATACTTCTGGAACTTGAGAGAGCTAGAGTTTCAGGGTAACAGGATATCTGGCATCAGGGGAGCCACAATGACCTCAGTGGTCCTAGGCCGATTTCAGTGAACCATCCCAGGATGGCTTCTGGGTCCTCTTTTCTCATTGGGCCAGAGAGCACACCCTCTCAATTTGGAAGGACAGTTACACCCCAGCCTCTTGGAACTTTTAGGTGAATAAAGAGAGAATGACAGAAAACCAGAGGCCCAAAGCTTACCTGTGTGGCTGAATCTTTCAACTCCCCACCAGCAGGTGGTATGGCCTATTACTACAGTGCTTCCCAAACTTGAATGTGTAAATAGTCCCCTATGGATCTGGTTAAAATGCAGATTTGTGGCCAGGCCATGTTTCCTGATTTTGGCCCCCTCCCCTCCCTTGGGGAGGTAAATCCCCTATTTCTCTCTCTCTCTCTCTCTCTCTCTCTCTCTCTCCAATTTACTTTCTAAATAAACTATATTTTCCAATCTGAAGAAAAAAATGCAGATTCAAATTTCTTAGGTCTGAATGGACTTGAGATTTTCCTTTGTAACTCACTCTCAGGTGATGCCAAAGCTGCCGGGCTGCAGGCCACCCTGAGGAGCCAGGGCCAAATGGACCAAGAACAGGTTCTGGCTTAAGGCCTTCTGGGTTCAAAGCCATTGCCAGTTCAACTAGCTGAGCCTCCTGGGGAAATTCACTCAGTTAACCTATCGTCTCTCCTTGTATCGGCACTGTCTTGTTCTCTTATGTAGTAGTATGAGCATGGGCTCTGGATCTGGGCTGCCTAGCTTTGGACTTTGCCTCTGCTGCCTCATTTTGTGACCGTTGGTAACTTGCCCTCTGTAGGCCTCAGATTCCTCATCCCTAAAATGGGGATGTTGGCAGTACTGACCTCACAGATTTGTGGTGATTAAAGGAGCATGAATACATGTAATTGTTTGAACCGTGGTTGGCACATGTTGGTTGTAACCTGAGTGCTCTGTGGACCAGAATACAAACCAATGCATTCCTTTTCTTGGTTTAGAGAAAGAGACACCCTGTGAAGATAGCATCCCTTGCACCCGTGACCTCCACTGGAGGGATTCGTTCATGAACGGAGAGTGGGAAAGAGAGAACCCGTCCGGGCCACAGCCCCTCTCACTCCTCAGCACTCTGGCAGCCTCCACCAGGCCACAGCTGGCCCCACCCATAGGTACAGTGACGGGATGGATGCCATCAGGACATTGCCCTGGAATTCAGCCTCACGGTGGGGTCAAGTCCTGGGATCCTCAGGGTGATTTCAGAAAGCTGTGGAGTGGGGATGAGGGGATGCAGGTCACAGCGACCTCAAACTTCTTTTCCTGCCCTGACATTCTCTGCCTCCAACTGGGCTGAGAAAACCCTGCAGTGTGGGACCTCCAGGGGCCCCCAGAGTTCCCACAAATGGCACTGGGGGGGACAGAGATGAAAATGAACACGGTCGCTACAGTTTGAGCTGCTTGTTGTGTGGGAGGTGTGAGGGGCCTTCTCTAGGGAGTTCCCTCTTCTCTACAGCTCCTGACAAGCCTTCTTGCTACTTGGGGTGAGGGGGGGAGCAGGTGAGGAGGACTGGAGTGGGGTCAGACTTCCCTGGGATCCTAGCCTTCTCTTTCCATGCTCAAGACTCATGCATCCGTCCACTCATTCATTGAACAGACATTTGTGAAGCTATGTGCCTCTGTCTGACCAGAGACAGATTTCTAAAGAAGGCAGGGGTAATTTATGTTTCCTAAAGTAAAATATTATTAATAAGCCAACCCCCATATAAGATAACTGTTATGAATAGCCAACAATTTTTAAAAATTAACGTAAGTATCTCTATGCTCACAAAAGAGCTTGTTAGATCATTTATTTCCTGTTGGTCACTTTTCTCTCCTGCATTTCCAGGAAACTTGATTTGACCACCTCGCCCTGGGAAGGCTATGCAGTCCTCTCCAACAGCACTCTGCAGTGTTCAGCTTCTTACATCAGGATGGAGGGGAGGCGGAAACTGTAACTAAGGGAGAACTCAGTCATCCATGGGGACAGCATAGCCTTCGTTCATTCCAGCTGGTAACTCTTGTCCTCGCCACCACACCTCAGCACACCGCCCCCCTTTACGCCACCGCTAAAGCGGGCAGGGGAAGATGTGTTCTCAGAACAGCCTGGACCAAGAGGAGAAGAGTGAAAGGGAAGCAGGGCCAGAGGGGAAGTGGAAGAGAGCCAAAAGGAGGTGAGGAGGAAGGAGGTGGGAGAAAGCCAGAGAAGAGGAGAGACACGAGAGAAGCATAACAGAAGGAAACGGAAGAGACTTGGCAGAGAAGATGAAGAGGGCAAGAACAGAAAAACATCCCCGACAGATGCCTCACCAAGCTTCTATTTATCTAATTTAAAACTTGGAAGTAAAACCATAAACCCAAGAAAGCAATGTGTTTTCTTCTCTACTCAGACCACTCTAGACAAATATGAGGCCAGACTCCTTCAGTTTTGCTTTTTGTCAGCTTTTCTTGCTAGTTCCTCTCTTCTGATTCAAGCTGGATTCCTTCTTCTTTAAAGGTTCCCTAACTTGGACTTGCTAGCCCAGCCCTGGTATTTAGAATAGAGGTTTGGGTTTGAGCTGAGGAAAGGTTCTTACAGGAGGTAGTAAGAAAGGGTATACAAGATAGGGTGGATTTCTCTTTTGTGTTCAAACTCTCTAAATTGCTGTTGTCTCAGCCCTGTGAACACTGGCTCAATTTCTTTTGTGTATCACAACTCCTTGAAATGTTGACATTGCTTGCTAGTGTTTTTTTTTTCAATTAGAGATTCCAGGTCATGCATGGCAGGTTTTGTTTGTTTGTTTGGGGGGGTTTTGTGTTGTTGTTTTTTTGAGTTGAGGGTCTTACTGTGTCACCCAGGCTGAAGTATAGAGGTGTGACCAAGACTCACCACAGCCTTGACCTTCTTGGGCTCAGGCTATTCTCAGGAGAGTAGCTGGGACTACAAATGCACACCACCGTGCCTGGATAATTTTTTTTATTTTTTGTAGAGACGAGGCCCTTGCTATGTTGCCTAGACTGGTCTTGAACTCTTGAGCTCAAGCAATCCTCCTGCCTCGGCCTCCCAAAGTGCTGGAGTTACCAGTGTGAGCCACCATGCCCAGCCCAAAGTAGAGACTTTTTTTTTTTTTTTGAGTTGGAGTCTCACTCTGTGTCCCAGGCTGGAGTGCAGTGGCATGCTCACGACCACTGCAGCCTCGACCTGCTGGACTCAGGAGATCCTTCTGCTTCAACCTTCCAAGTAGCTGGAACTACAGGCATGCGCTACCACGCTCAGCTTATGATTTGATTTATTGTAGAGATGAGGTCTCACCAAGTTGCCCAGGCTGGACTCGAACCCCTGAATTTAGGCAATCCTCTTGCCTCAGCCTCCCAAAGTGCTGGGATTACAGGCTTGAGCCATCGCGCCTGGTCAGCAGAGGCATTTTTTTTTTTGAGTTGGAGTCTCACTCTGTCGCCCAGACTGGAGTGCAGTGGCCGCTCCCGGCCACCGCAGCCTCGACCCGCTGGGCCCTGGCGATCCTTCCGCCTCAGCCTTCCAAGTAGCCGGAATTACAGGCATACGCTACCACGCCCGGCTGATTTTTTGATTTATTGTAGAGATGAGGTCTTGCTGCCCAGGCAGGTCTCGAACCCGCGGGCTCAGGCAATCCACTCACCTCAGCCTCCCAAAGGCGCGGGATTACAGGCTGAGCCACCGAGCCCGGCTAGCAGAGGCATTTTTAAGACAGTTTTTGAAATAATATCTCCTGAGAGCCTGCTTTATTGTTAATCCCTGTTAAAAGATGTGCCTCCATGAAAGAACCACTTTCTATTTCATTCCACTCTCCCACATAGGCACAAGCTTAGAAACCATCCAAGGAAGACCCACAATTCCCATTGTCTTCAGCTCAGGCTCCTCAGATTGACAAGACTTTCCACTACCTATCCAAACTTACCATCCATGCTTTCCTTTCACGTGCCCCCCCCCCGCCCCACTTTTTTTAAACCACCTTCATCTCTTACCTGGCCTGAGAATTTACCTCCCACTCTGCTCCCCCACTTGTTCCTATCACTCTTCTTGCTGAACAGTCCACTTGGGACTTTCTTAGGCGAGCCTGAGTCACATCCTCCAATGAAGCCCTCTTTGGCTACTACCAAGGATCACTGACACTCCTTTGTCTGAATGCCGGAAGCATTAGTTGTAAACCTTTCATCTTGACAGTAAACTAACTTGTTTTGTCTCTTTCATGAGCTTACTCCTGGTCTTAACTGGATTTTAAAACTACACAGGTTTTACGTGCTACGAATTCAGTAGGTTTTATTCTATTTGTGTTGAAACTGTGGTAGTCTTATTTAACACTTGTTTTAATTTCATGACATAAAAATGAGTAAGTAGATTATTTCCTGTGTTCCTCTTAAGCCAGGGGAATACAATGCTCACTTGACATTATTATTATTATTATTTTGAGTTGGAGTCTCACTCTGTCACCCAGACTGGAGTGCGGTGAACGCTCCCGGCCACCGCAGCCTCGACCTGCTGGGCTCCGGCGATCCTTCCACTCAGCCTTCCAAGTAGCTGGAACTACAGGTGTGCGCTACCACGCCCGGCTTATTTCACTTGACATTATTGAGCCTTTATTCTGACCTGGGCAGTAAGTTCAGAGTTGTAGATAAGAAGACGAATAAGCAGATTCCTACCCCTGAACTTAGTTTAGGAGGACTGATGGATAAGCAGCGCTTTACAGCAAAATTCGGCAAAGTGCACTGAAGAGCTATGTTGGCAAAGAAGGGAAGAATTATGCTTACTGGGGCCCGGAAAGGCTTCTAGAGCTAACATCTGAAGTGGGACTTCTATTGACCTTTACAAGACGGAGAATCAGGAAAATACACTTATTCCAGGCGGAGGAAGCCGCTTGGTGGAAAACAAACAAAACCACAGAGGTGAGAAAGAGCCGGCGGTTAGGGACCACAGAGGTGACGGCGGCCAGAGTGCAAGATATGCAAGGGAGAGTGTTGGGAGATGAAACTGAAAGATACACAGGCGCCCAAGAGTGAAAGGCCTCCGGTCGGCGGCACGTCCGGGCGCAGCGCTGGAGGAAAAGAGAAGTGGGGATTTTTTTCAATCAAGTTGGCGATTGATACATTCGGACTAATTCTGCCCTGGACATGAGGATAACCAGCAGGGCAGTCCGAGAAGGAGTCAGAGTCACGCGTTGTGAACGGGGACGTGGCGGCCAAACGACTGCACCCACACGCCACCAGAAGTAGGGGCCCGGGGCCCGCCATTCCCACGGGGCCCTGGACCAGAGTAGGGCGGGAATCCGGTCCACGCAACTCGGCGCGCTCGCGGGGACGTGGCGCTTTCCAGCCAATCCCGGCGGCGTGATGGTCGAGCCAATGGCTGCCCGAGGAAGCCACGCGTCAGCGGCGGGCTTGTCGCTGATTGGTCGAGAGGCGGCCGGCGAAGCGGATGAGGGCGGGGCAGGGGCAGCTTCCGGTTGGGCGGTGCTTGCACGCGTGAGCTGAGCGGGTGGGTGTACGGCGGCCTCGGCGGCCGGTCCTGTGGGGGCTACGAGGAAAGGTGAGTACCGTGGTGCTTTGCCCCTTCTCCGCCGCCCCATCCCTGTTCGCTTTCTTTCTGTCCCCGGGCCTCGCTCCCGGCGCGGCATGGGTCTTCCTCCCTCGGGGCCAGTGTCTCCGCTGGCCCCGGGGTCCCAGGCCTGTGCCTGCTTGAGATTCCGGGGCCCTGGGCGCGCCGCCTGGGTGGAGACCGCCGCTCGCCTTCCCGCGCGTTCTGGGCAGTGACCGGTCCCGTGGAGCCCCGGCTCCCGGCTTGGCGTTCTGTTGGGGGCTGTTTTGTGCCTGGCTTGCCGCGTCCTTTTCCTCCGTCTCCGGGCCAAGCCATTCACCGACTCTCGGACTAGAGGGTTATTTTCTGCCTCCTGAAGGTCGGAGGGCATCTGGGTAGTGTCATTGTAGCAGCTCCTGCCACCTCCCACTCACCGGCCTGCTTGTATCTGCCAGTCCCGCCCCAAGGCCACATCCCGGGAGTAGGGTGCATCTGCCAAGAAAGTCGTGTTTGCTGACTTCAGGGGTGCAGAAACTGGGGGAGGGGGTGAATGATGACACGAGGTGATGGCTGTAATTTGAAAGCAAAGCTAAATATTTCGGTTTGGCTACTTTCTTGAGTCACCGACAAAAGATAGTTTAAAAAGCTTTCTTAGGGAATTGTTTGTTTTTTACTTTGTGCTTTTGCTTCTAGCCCCAGATCCTAGTTCTGATTTTTGGCATGCTGCGTTCGGAAGTAAACTTAATTTCCTACAGCTGCCATGATTCAGAATAGAGAGTGGTTTGCAAGCAGCTTCAAAAGCTGCTTTTGCATCAAGGCAAAAGTGTCCTGGGTCTCCTGCTAAAACTTTTGGGCCTTTGATCTAAATTCCTAAATACATGAAATCCCAGAATAGTGCCTTTGAAAACTGAATTGCATTCATTTCCTGGCATGGGCCAGAAAGTCAATGTTAATTAATTGGGAATAAGGTCGCTTGTAGTTTGTTTTTGTTCTAGCGGGTTTTCAACTTGGAGGTAGAGAACCTTACGATCCTTGAAAAATTCTTCTTTGCCATAGAATGGAACTTGACACAGGCAAATGCATGTTTGACCTCATTTGCTAGATTTAATTAACCAAGTACCAAACAATAGTCATCACTGAAGAATTTGTGTAGTATAGTCTAAATGAGGGGCCAGAAATAACCCATAAATTCTGTTTGTGGGTCAAAAGAGGCCTCAGCATTTGCTGAGGCCTTAAAGCTGAGGTTTTACAGTGATTCGGGTGTCCAGTGGGGTTCTTATGAGAATCATGACTAGGAGAACCATATTTTGAGTATGCCCGAGTGGATGTTACTCACACCAACTCATCACTCTCATTGTAATCATCGGTTGCTTTCATTCATCCAGTGATGTGTCAAGAGATACTTATGGATGGCACTGTATATACATTGGCCCGGTAGAGGCGATCAGTACATTGGTGTTTTTATTTTTTAAGAGATGGGATTCTCAGAATGTTGCCCAGGTGGAATCTCAACCTCCTGAGTAGCTGGGACTAGCGGCACACACCCTGCACTCTAGTACATTGGTGTTCACACACATTTTCTTTTCTTTTTTTTTTTTTTGTTTTTTGAGTCAAGGTCTCACTCTCACCCAGGCTGGAGTGCAGTGGCGTGATCACGGCTCACTACAGCCTCAACCTCCTGGGCTCAAGCCATCCTCCTGCATTAACCTCCCAAGTAGCTGGATCTACAGGCACATGCCACCATGCCTGGCTAATTTTTTGATTTTGTAGAGACAAGTTCTTGCTATGTTGCTCAGGCTGGTCTCGAATGCCTGGGCTCAGGCAGTGCTCTCATCTTGGTCCCAAAGTGCTGGAATTACAGGCACAAGTCACCACTCCTGGCCAACACACATTTTCTGTAACATGGATGTGCCAGGGATGTTGGAATGACAGAGGTATAGGCAGGGATAGCCATTGGAAATGCTTGCTAGGCAATAAGGCCCATGATCCTCTCTCTATGAACTCTTAAATATGGTTGTTGCTGATGCTGTAATTTATGTATTAGAGTTGAGACAGCTGAAATAACACTTTTGCCTTTTGCTGACCGATAGCCAGATCCAGTAAAGTGAATTGGAGTTTGGAGAGCATAGACAGGTCTGAACCACATTGCTGCCAAGTACTGCCCAGTCCAGTAAAATGTATTAGTATCAGCCGGGCTCGGTGGCTCAGCCTGTAATCCTGCGCCTTTGGGAGGCTGAGGTGAGTGGATTGCCTGAACCCGCGGGGCTCGAGACCCGCCT
>NW_007251045.1:104457-125337 GCF_000164805.1 Carlito syrichta
TCTCACTCTGTCGCCCAGACTGGAGTGCAGTGGCCGCTCCCGGCCACCGCAGCCTCGACCTGCTAGGCTCCGGCGATCCTTCTGCCTCAGCCTTCCGAGTAGCTGGAATTACAGGTGTGTGCTACCACACCCGGCTGATTTTTTGATTTTATTGTAGAGATGAGGTCTCACCTGCCCAGGCGGGTCTCGAGCCCCGCGGGTTCAGGCAATCCACTCACCTCAGCCTCCCAAAGGCGCGGGATTACAGGCTGAGCCACCGAGCCCGGCTGAAAAAAATAGTATCTTAAAAAAAAAGTGCAGGACAGTGTATTAGGGACTATACAGGGATAATAATTTATATTAGTGGATACATAGACATTATTCCAAAAATGTAGATTCTATAGGGGAGCTAAGGAGTCTAAGTAGCATATGACCATTATGATTGAATGGTACAAACAAGTTTTATAAAAGTTTAGGTTGGCTTATACCCTTTTTGTCCAAAAAGAACAAAAAAATGAAAAGAATAGGTACAGATCACTTCTGTCTGGAGTGATGGTAGTAGGTGGGTCTTTTCATCTTGGATCTTAAAATTATTTATAGATGTTTGGCACTGAAGGGAAGTTGAGCTAAAACAACTACCTAATTCTCAGTGGTGTCATGCATGTTACACATGCACAGCAAAATTACAACTAGAAACCAAGCCTTGTGTCCCTATATTTTGTGACATTCCTCTGACAACTATGTATTAAGATTTCGTCAACCATAAGGAAAATTTTCCCACAGAATTTCTAGAACCTTTTCCTTACAAAAGTTTTTTTTTTTTCTGTAGCCAGGAAAACTTCGTTTGTGCTGAGTTACTTGGTTATAGAAGCCTGAGTAACAATTTCAGTTCTTCTCAGAGTTTTTCTTCTCCAGCCAAAGTTTGCACTTTTCTCTACTTACCTGTCTTGTAAATGTATTTCCTCCATCCCACAAATAATTTAGTTAAAAATGTATTAATGAACTGATGTCCATTCATTCCATCACTATAGAAACATTAAATAAATGATGTGTTAGTATCATGTTCAGCAAATGTTGAAGGATGACATTATTACTTTTATGTCATAGTCCATTGGTGGTACTTCCATTAAAATCGATACCTGAAGAATATCAGGTAGATTTCTAGATTTCATAACTTGGGCCTTAGTGTAGTTAAACTGCTATCAGGCAGTTGAAGTAGGCACTTAAGCAGTGAGATCTGCTTTTGCTGCATTGTGGATAATTGCCTTTTCTGCTGAATATCCATCTAGCTCAGAGAACTGGAATTTTATGCCACACCCATTTCTCCTACTTGTTAACATTAAGCAGTGGGTCTTTGGTCAACCAGAGTTAACTGTGGGATCACTTAGTGTTAACATTGAGAAATTGAGTTTAACCTAGACAACTAAATTTTCCTGAAACAATTTACTGTAAGTGTTCTGTGACTAATGGATTTTTACCAAAAGTGGGATGTGGGGAGGAATGGTAAGAGTTTAGGACTTTCAAGGAAAGGTTTGAGTGGATCAGTTAAGCTAATTCTTAAGATTCGTCATCGTTACTAAAATCAGGCTTACATCATTAATCTTTTTTACTTTACTGGAACAGTTCATGAAAATAACTTTGCACAAGCTCATTGATGACGTACTACAAAAGAATGATAGCTACTTGATATCTTTTCTGTTCTAGTCTTTTGGCTTGTGTTTAATATTGTGCTGTCCAATAGAAATATAGTACAAGCCTCATGTGTAATTTTAAATTTTCAGGTGAAAATCTAAAGCAGGTGAAACTACTTTTAATGATATATTTTATTTAACCCAATACGTGCAATATGCCGTTCTTTCTATATAAAATGTAGCACTGTTACCAATCTTAATTCACACTAGCCACACATAAGATACTTAGTAGTCACGTGTGGCTAATGGCTACTGTACTGGGCAGTGCAAGTCTAGACTTTTCTTTTTGAGAAAGAATATTGGATGTTACTCTTTGTGTAGGAAGAACAGAATTTTAGAGAGATAAAATTTTAAGTCATTTAGAAATGACAGCTGGGGAGGTTCGTTTTTCACAACCATTGGTTTACCTTCTAGATCTCAAACAGCTAAGTCCTTCATTTACATATATCGTATTTTTTCCTAATAGTATGTTGTCCATTGTGTAGCTGTGTTGAAGGGGGTAAGGCAAATGCAAAGGACCATTAGCTTTCCATCATTTGATTTTTGTTTGGTTGAAAAGAGAAAGATGCTTCAGAAATGAACTGCACTGATGTAGTTTTTCAAGTGCTTTATATGAAAAATTATTTCATTGTTTCTTTTCACATCTTCCCACATAAAATATTCTTTGTCTTAAGAGAATATACTTGGACTTTTTTTTTTTTTTTTTTTTTTTTGAGTTGGAGTCTCACTCCGTTGCCCAGTCTGGAGTGCAGTGGCACACTCGCTCACCGCCATCCCAGTGTCGACCTGCTGGGCTCCAGCGATCCTTCTGCCCCACCCTTCCAGGTAGCTGGAACTACTGGCACGCATTACCATGCACAGCTAATTTTTTATTTATTGTAGAGACAAGGTCTCGTCAAGCTGTCCGGGCTGGTCTCGAACCCACAGTCTCAGGCAATTCACTCGCTTCGGCCTCCCAAAGTGCTGGGACCACAGACTGAGCCACCGAGCCAAGCCTGGACATTTTTTAATATACATGGAATTTAGATAAATCTAGTACAGTCAGTTTTTGGTGTGGTGTTTGTGTTTATTTCAGTGTCCATATTAATTTTTAAAAAGAGGTGTTTTGTTAAAGTTCTAATTTTCATGCCCCCTGCAGAGAGATGAAAACTAGGTAGAACCATTGGCTTGTCCTTGATAACCATTTAGGCACTTTCGTCAGCAGTGAGATAGAGGCCGAATGTGATGGCTCTCACTTGTAATCCCAGTACTTTGGGAGGTTGAGGCAGGATATCACTTGAGGGCAGGAGTCTGAAACTAGCCTGGGTAGCACAGAAAGAGCCTATCTCTAAAGAAACTTTAAAAATTAATCCAGCATAATGGTGCCCACCTTTAAGCCCAGCTACTTAAGTAAGTCGAGATGGAGTTTGAGGCTACAGTGAGCTGTGATCACGCCACTGCTCTCCAGCCTGGTCAACAGAGCAAGACCCTGTTGTACTGGACTCCCAAAGACCCCAGAAAGGAAGGCACTGTATCTGAGAAGCTGAAAAAATTTCCAGAGACAATGGATGAGACATAAACCTTTTTTTTTTTTCTTGAATCGGAGTCTCATTCTGCCACCCAGGCTGGAGGGCAGTGGCAAGATGATGGCTCACTGCAGCCTCAAGCTTCTGGGCTCAGGCAAACCTTCTGCCTCAACCTTTTGAGTAGCTGGGACCATAGGCACACGCCATCACGCCCAGTTATTTTATTTTATTTTATTTTTTTAGTCAGAGTCTCACTCTATTGCCCAAGTTACAGTGCAGTGGCACACTCACAACCACCCCAGTGTCAACCTGCTAGGCTCAGGCGATCCTTCCACCTCAGTCTTCCAAGTAGCCAGAATTACAGGCACACACTACCATGCCTGGCTAGTTTTTTGATATATTGTAGAGATGAGGTCTCACCAAGTTGCCCAGACTGGTCATTGAACCCCTGGCCTCAGGCAGTCCTCCTGCCTCAGCCTCCCAAAGTGCTAGACTTACTGGCGTGAACCACTGTGCCTGGCCAAGACATGAGCTTTATCCTGAAATTTACAGGGGAGATGGTCCAGGAGTGGCTGGCTGGATGGGAAAAAACTCATAATTGTTAAAGGCACATCGTTTATGTAGCATTTTACATCGGGTAGAGTGCGGGTTTAAGCGTGAAAAGAGTGGGATTTCCAGTGTGCAGGTGTAGTGTCAGAAGGTGCTTATACGTGTGTTGCATGTTCACAAAATGGCAGTGAATTCTCTCTAGGGGTAGGATTTTGGGTATTACAATGAACCAAAGGTGAACTAAAGGTATTACCAAAAGTTATGGACATTGATCTAGGCATGCCTGACCTGGGGGGGCAACTGCCTCAAGGAAGGGTAGATGAGCAAATCCACTGTGCACAGCTGCAAGATGTGGTCAGCAGGTGTGGAGGACCCTTCGCCCATGACCTCAGTACGACCTGCAGGCTTAGAACCTGAGGGGACACACCCTGTGTATGGAGAGTGTGCTTCTGTTGCCACTGAGTGTGTGTGTGTCACTCTACACTGTCTCTGCAAAAAAAGGGTTATTATACTATATTTTATTTTATTCTGTGGATGTATTAATAATTTATAAAATTTTTCCAAAAGTGAAAGCCCTTCAGGCATAAGGGAAATCCTTTGTCTCAGTGACTCTTGATTTTCCTTGATTCTGTAAGTCTCTACATTAAATATTGTTTGGAAATATCACAAAACATCAAAAACATATAATCCTGTTTCTTGTTTCTAAAGTTGTATTTGTCTAAAAAATTGAGGTAGAAATTTCATTTTTGCCCTAAAATAAAGGTATACTCACTTTGATGTTGTATTTAAGAGAGCCACTAAATCTCTAATTTTCTCTTTACTCTTTAACTGATTTGACTGATCAGTTGAATTATTGGAAGGCCAGCCAGAGTATTATTCACCTGGAACAATACATGCAAGAAGATAATACATATGAGTGAGCCATTTACAAAAATGAGACAACATAGCAGAGCATCGTATTAAAGTTCACATCCACATCAACCTCAGCTGCCCACCCAGTTCTATCTCTTCTCACTTGATCCTGGAGGTTACCACTGTTTACCCGTGGTGGTTTTGTGCATGTGTTTTATACAACTACAAACAACCCGGGGAGATTGTTTAATTTTGCTTGCATTTTATATAAATGAGGGCTTGACATTGCTTTGCAGCTTGCTTTTTTGTCCACTTAACATATCTTGGTGAGTTCTCCATTTCACCACAAATAGATCCACCTCATTCTTTTTTTTTTTGAGTTGGAGTCTCACTCTGTCGCCCAGACTGGAGTGCAGTGGCCGCTCCCGGCCACCGCAGCCTCGACCTGCTGGGCTCCGGCGATCCTTCTGAGTAGCCGGAATTACAGGCGCACGCTACCACGCCTGGCTGATTTTTTGATTTTATTGTAGAGATGAGGTCTCGCCTGCCCAGGCGGGTCTTGAACTCGCGGGCTCAGACAATCCACTCACCTCAGCCTCCCAAAGGTGCGGGATTACAGGCTGAGCCACTGAGCCCGGCTCCACCTCATTCTTTTTAACTTCTGTGTACTATTCCATAATACAGATTTAATATATTTTACCAGTTCTCTGCTTTATCTTGTTTTCCAGTTTTTAAATCATTGTAAGCTATCATCACTGAACATCTTAATGCAAGGATCTTTGTCTATAAGTTTAGGTATTTTGATGGGATCCAGTGAAGGAGTATGTTGAGGGAAGTATAGCCAGGCTCTAACATTAGTGAGAGCAGCTAAGACAAGTACACCTTCTAGCCCTTTCTCCATGGGCCCTGTGGTTTTGCTTTCATATTGTTTCTCTGGTGGTGTTTCTAAGTCTTAACTTTCACACCATCATTGACAGTACCTGTGTGAGGCTGGTGCACTTGGGGCATGACCCTTAGGAGAGATTGTGTCCCACTCCCTCCTTAGCTGCGTTTCTCTGCCTCACTGCACTGTCTTGTTTATTCTAGAGCATGTTTTCCTCCACTGATGTGTCCTCTACCGTTTCAGGACCTCCCACCCTGCCCAATAGAGTGTCTTTCTCAGTGATTGCACACAGTGCCCTTGTGTGCCCTGCCAAAACCTGAAAGTTGTTCACAGAAGCCTCAGATTATGCCTTTGTGTAATCAGCTCTCTGGGTTATGTTGGAACTAAGCATATTTTTCTATTTGCTTTCCTTTTGTTTATAAGGAGTCCTTATATAACATGCTCACCATTAGGTGTGCTAAGCATTTTTTTGTTTATTGAATCCAAAGGGCTCTACACATCCATGCTAACACATTATAATTTCATTTAGTTACTATTTGGGGGTTACAAGAAAAATGGATATGTTGAAATGTGTGTAATGTATTGGTGCATTTAATTTTCTTATCCCCTGGCACAATTGACTCCATTCAAGTTCCCAAAGCTTTGTGGCAGGATCAGATATATGTAGTTTCTTCACACTGAATACACTTTCTGTTTAACTGTCTTGAGGATTTGGTTTGAATAGTGGTTCTCAACCTGACTGCACCTAGGAAGCCTTTACAAAATATTAATGCCTAGGCCTCGCCCCCAGATATTATTATTTAATTGTTTAGGGCCGGGACTTAGTATCAAATTTCAAAAAGCTCTCTAGGTGACTCTAGGGTACAGTCTCAATCTAGAACCACTGAGTTAGGAGCTATGCTGAATTTTCTTCTTTTGTAAGTATTTACATATAAAGTGTGACTGTTTAGCTAGTTCTGCTAGTGATGTCCTGCAGAAAATGAACTCTGTGGCTAGTTTAATTTGTAGATTAGGACAAGGTAATATTAACTTCCATGTGGCACTGCCCTCTCTACTGTCTTGTATTAGTTTCCTGGGACTGTAGTAACAAGTTGCTATAAACTGAGTTATTTAAAAGAACAGAATTTTATTCTCTCATAGTTCTAGAGGCTAAAGGTCCAAAATCAGGGTTGGCGGTCCATGCTCTCTGAAGATTCTAGGGGAGAGTTCTTCCTTGATTGCTAGCATTTGGTGGTTGTCGGTAATCCTTGATTTTCCCTGACATGTAGGTGTGTCACTTGTCTCTACCTCTTTCATAACATGGCATTCTCTTCTCCGTGTGTCCAGACTTCCCTTATCTTACAAGGACATCAGCCATTAAGTTAGGGCCCAACCTAATCCAGTGTGGCCTCACTTTAACTTGATTACATCTGCAAAGACCCTATTTCTAATAAAAAGTACCCTGGTCACAGGTACCAGGGGCTGGGGATGAAGGGAAATCAATGAGAGATAATTTGAGATTGCAAAAACATATTCCCTCTGGAGGGGAAAAGCATTCGGAATCCCTGTTCTGCTGATGAAAGAGTAATTAAAATATAAAAGCATGGGAAAACCCTGATTGTTCTTGAAGACCTTAACCACTCTGAACAGTCTTGTGGGGTGTCTGTAGAGTGTGCTAAGCAAATTTCTCTCTTGCAACTTCTCTGCAGACTTTTGTCACTTTTTCAGTCAAGTGTCCCAGCCTTGAGCTTGTTCAGTAGCATCACTTGTGACTGCAGAGCTTCTGAAGGTCTGGAATAGGGCTTGGAAGTCCGCTTTGAACAGTAGACTAAGAACAGGTGGTTCTTAGGCCTCCACAAGTCTGGGAAACACTTCCAGAAGGATAAAGAAGTTGTCATCTCTGACCAGACCATCTGAATGCTTTGGTATTTGATGGTGATTCAAGATTAAGCCCAAACGTGGGCTGTAGACCAAGGAAACTGCTGAGTGTTTTATTGGCGCCTAACCTGATGAGCACCAGAATCAGGTGTCTGGATTCAATAGAGATTCTGGATCAATAGAGGAAACTCAAAGCTTCCTATGTGATTCTAGTAACCAACCAGGTTTGAAGACCAGATCACTGATGCAGTAAAAAAAAATAAAGGATTTGGGGTCAGAATTTAAATCTTGGTTCTTTAACTTTTAACTGTTGGGCAAAATGATTAAAGTTCTACTTTGGTGTCTTTTGAAGAAAGACACAAAATGGATATTTTAACTATAAAGTAAGATCTTATTGGCCTGCAATCAGTTGAAGGAAACTGATTAAAAAAAGTCTTACCATAATAATTGGAGAGTCCAGTATTCCACCATACTTAATTTTATGAGTTAAGTAATATTCAAAATAACACAAATGACTTGAATAGATGTGTATATGAGATGAATAATTTAATTGAGATGTGAGCTTTTAATTTCTTATTTAATTATTAAGCATACTGGCTCCTGAATGAACTGGTTTTCATTTTCTTTAAGATCTGGCTATCATGGACCTGCGACAGTTTCTTATGTGCCTGTCCCTGTGCACAGCTTTGGCCTTGAGCAAGCCCACGGAAAAGAAGGACCGTGTGCATCATGAGCCTCAGCTCAGCGACAAGGTTCACAATGATGCTCAGAGTTTTGATTATGACCATGATGCCTTCTTGGGTGCTGAAGAAGCAAAGACCTTTGATCAGCTGACACCAGAAGAGAGCAAGGAAAGGCTTGGGTAAGGTGCCAACTCTCAGGGGTCTAGTTTGGGTAATGATATTCTTTATAAATCAACTAATTCTTCTTTTCTGGTTCAGTCACCACAGTAAAGCTGTGCTGAAGAACATCTTCTGAAAGCTAACCATGGAATTGCTGTCGCTAAAATTTAATTGAGTGCCTGCTTTCATACATTTCTTCCTGGATAAGTTTACCTCATTCTACAAAGCAAAATCATTTTTGCATAAAAGTAGCAAGTACTACAGGACCCAGCTTGAATTGCATCATCTTGATCCTGGAACATTACATGGGGGATTTCTCTTCGCTGCTGCTTTAATTTTTAAAAACTGCTTGTGACCTATTTATTCATTGTTGCCTAAGCCTAGCTTTGAGTTGCTAATAAATTGCAAATTGGACCCCTAGGCTATTTTCTAGAAAGGTTATAATTTCCCAAGGGGTCCTTCACCTTGTTTTCATTCTGAGATATTTGCTTAATTAAAAAACAAAGCCAAACAAACCAACCTTATCTTTTAGGAGACTATAACCAGTAATGGTCTAATGTCTGAATATGAGTTACTGTTTCAGTAACAGCCAGACCATAGTCAGGTTCTCGGGCTCTCAGCTGGCCATTTTTTACCTAAAGGAATTGGTAGAATCCCAGTTGATTATTTTTAACAGAGCATCTAAGGATGTCTTTTTTTGGTTTTTCTAAAGCCTCACTTTTTAAGGTGATACAGGTCAGTTTTATGAAAATGTTCTTCACAGTGTGCACTGTTGGTGCAACTTACTCATCAGGTTTGTGTGAACAGTTGTACCACATATAGCAATTTCCAAAATATTTTGCCATCATGGAGGGTATGCTTCAGAATAAATGTATTTTTCATTGGGTTACCTGCTGACTGAAGAATACACTATTTTATCCTTTAACATTGACAGAAGTAATCAGAAGATTTTGCTACGTAGAATGAATATTATCCCAAAACATTTGAAAGTAGATGTAGGAAACACATCAGTGTCGGTCTTCTGTTAGGTTGCTTTTCTAACTTTAAGGTCATCCTCACTTTTAATCTTATAACTGCTAACACTCAAAGCTGAAGATGGAACTGCAAGAGGGTGTCCTCCATCTTCCTGTCAAACCTATTAATATTGTGCATGTCCAGCCACATTTCAGTCTGCATGTGTTTCTTTGCAGAATTACTCTTAAATAATGAAAGACTCTTAGACTTTCTGTCATTTAGAGTAGATAGTTCTGGCTCTTTGCAGGTAGTGAAATAGCTGGCCATTTTCAGTAGAAAGTATTCCTTTTTGTCATCAGTGAATATCATTAAAAGTTCAGGATATGATCAGGTTCTTGTTTGATTAGATTAAGATGATGAGGTCGTGTTTTTATGGAATGTATCAATGAACTAAGTACTGTTTAATTCTCCTAAATTTTGGAGATAGTAACAAATATCCCTAGTTTATACAGGGATGTGTTGATGGAAGCAAGACTCCTATGTGAACTTTTTTTAATGTATTGACTGAGGCATCATTGTTCTGGTAGGTGACAGGAAGCAACAGTTGTCCCCTTTTTCTGTCTGTAAGGCAAGTGATTATTAAGGACTATGTCTTGACTTATACCCGTAATTGCAAAAATTCACTATCATTTTGAAATCTTCAGTAATTATATCTAAAATAACACAGGAAGCTTTTTTTTTTTTGAGTCGGAGTCACTCTGTCACCCAGGCTGTGGTGCAGTGGCACACTCACACCACTGCAGCCTCGACCTCCTGGGCTCAGGTATCCTTCTGCCACTTTTTCCTAAGTAAAAGCAGGTAACTGGGACTACAGACATGTGCCACCACGTCCAACTAATTTTTAAAATTTTTTGTAGTGGTAACGTCTTGCTGTGTTGCCTAGGCTGGTCTTGAATTCCTGGGCTCAAGCAGTCCTCCTGCCTTGGCTTCCCAGATTACAGACATAAACCACCATACCCAGCCAGGAATCATTTTTTAAAACAATTTTAATATACAAGTTTCTTTTTCTTATTACGAATGCTGACAAATAATACATTTTTTCCTTACATGTGAGGAAAAAAGTCTCAATATGCTTAATTTTCGTGTATGTGTCCTTTAAATGAAAAGTTGTTTTGAGGAAGTGGTTCTTGATATTAAAAAGTTCTCAGCCAGGCTCGGTGGCTCAGCCTGTAATCCCGCACTTTGGGAGGCTGAGGTGAGTGGATTGCCTGAGCCCGCAGGTTCAAGACCCGCCTGGGCAACTTGACGAGACCTCATCTCTACAATAAATCAAAAATCAGCTGGGCATGGTAGCATGTACCTGTAGTTCCAGCTACTTGGAAGGCTGAGGTGGAAGGATCGCCGGAGCCCAGCAGCTCGTGGCTGCTGTGGCCGGGAGCGGCCACTGCACTCCAGTCTGGGCGACAGAGTGAGACTCCAACTCAAATAAAAAAAGTTCTCACTCTTGATATATTTGCTACAGAAGGGAACTAGAGCAGTTCCTTATCCCTTTTGGGACTCACAAGACAAGACCCTTTGGGAGGCTGATGAAAGTTAAGGACTTCCTCAGAAAAGTGCACACATAGGAATATATATAAAATTCTGCATGCTGAAAGTTTCAGGAATATTATGCACCCTTCCAGAGCCCACTTATTGACCCAGATTCTTAAAAGACTAAAGGGTTTGCTTTATGCCCCTTGAAACAGAAGTATATGTTTACTCTTAAGAGAAATAACAAGGTGCACTAAGAGCATTGTGTCTGTCTTAGGATAAATGCTTATTTAGTGGCATCATAGCCTCATCTGTAGGGTTCTCCAATGTCATAGGACTACTACACCATTAGCTTGATGAACTTATGCTTTTAAAGATCATAGGTTGGAGCTTCATGCCTAAAATAGGATATGCCAGCTTCCAGCGGACTTCCACAACTGCCTGCAGGCTGGATGGTCAGCAAGATAAGAATTGCTTTTAAATTTTTAGAGGAATGTTAAAAATATATATGTATATTTATGTACATGTGTGTATACATATTTATTTTTTTGTAAATAGTAATATTTACAAATATTTATATATGTGACAGGCCATATGTGGCTCACAAGTCAGATATATGTACTGTTGTCTCTTTTCAAAAAACAGTTTGCCAACCCCTGGATTAAACCATTTGGAATATTTCCATTGAATAGAATGCTGTTCAGCCAACTTTATTCAAAAGCCTGTCTTGAACAGTCATACCTTTTTTCATCTGGGTGATCCTTCTCTTAAGGCTATTTATAATAGTTTTGGGGATGGGACGGGTTCTAATACCCTGCCTTCTTCCAGTGTACAGTGACACTATTGGTAGCCAGTAGCATTTGGTCACAAACTGAATATTGTTATAAATAATGCAGACGTTTTCAATACTGGTATCATTTAATCTATTAAAATTTAACAGTTGCAACAAAAAATTTGTTACTATGTCTATGTAGATAGAAAAGGATATTTAAGAGATAACTTCTACCAAGCAGAGCCCTGTGGATGAAAAAAAAGAGATAATTGTAACTGCTTTACCTTTTCTGTTAACATTTTAGAGGAAAAGATACAAGATTCCACATTCTCTGAAGGCAAATGCTTGTTAACTATAGGATTTTAGTACTAGACAGTTGTGGCTAAAGCCAAATCAATATCAAGATGAGTCTATAAGCAATGTCACTAGTGCTCTGCGATTCTAATTACTCTCCTGTGTTATATTCATTAAATGAACACAGTCTGAAGAAAAACATTATTTGCTGTCACATTAAAGTCTTTTTCAGTCCTACAAATAATAGAGTATAGGAGATTTCACTTCTTGGAAGTTTGGATTTAAACTTCCTATTCCAAACTGGGCTGCTTACTTGTGGGACATTACACAGGTTGACTTTGCCTCTATAATCAGGTGACTGCATTTTTAAACAGTAGTTTTCATATCATGCACACATTTTTAAATCCTTGAATTAAAATCACGGTCATAAAGAGAGAAGTATACTGATTCCTTGGCTTTGTTGTTTTGCTTTATAATCTGCACACTAACCCTCTGAGCTTATTAACATTTTCATCATCAGAGATATATACATTACCACATCATTTCCTCAGAGTTCTGTTTTCATATTAAAAAAACAATACAATGTACTATGTAAAAGCTGTTAGCCATTTTTAGATAAGCATCTTCTTGTCTGTGTGCATGCTTTTTTAAACAATCTTACCTTCAGATGCATAAGTGATCCCAGAATTGTTTTTGATATCTTTATATTTTTAACAAAAGTGTTAACTTTTTCTAAAAGCAGCTAAATTTTTTAAAGTCTGGTCTAAATGTTTTGACTTTTTATAATAGAAAACCACTTTAGTAGCATGATTATTTGCCCAAAAATGGAGATTTTCTTCTAAAAGCAATAGAGAGAAATAGAAAGATTTATATGTTTGATGCAAAGAACTAGGAACCTGGATCTTCACTCCTGAATTCTACCTCGGCTAAAATCTGCCTCTCAAGAGATGGCTGGGTTTGCTGTGGGATCTAGGTACACGAGCCATGGACTGTGTTTGCTTTATTCAGATGGCTCATTACAAACCAGTAATGGACCATTTAGGAGAAAACTTTTCAGCTGCCAGCCTGGCAGTTTTGTTTTTAGAGACAGTTTTTTTTTTAATTTCTGTGCATTAGCCCTGGGTAACACCTATGGTCACAGCACACACCTGGCTACGTCCAGAGCTTTGTGTTCTTTTAACCTCTTGCTGGATTTCTCTGCATTTTCTACAGAAAGATTGTAAGTAAAATAGATGGCGACAAGGACGGGTTTGTCACTGTGGATGAGCTCAAAGACTGGATTAAATTTGCACAAAAGCGCTGGATTTACGAGGATGTAGAGCGACAGTGGAAGGGGCATGACCTCAATGAGGACGGCCTCGTTTCCTGGGAGGAGTATAAAAATGCCACCTACGGCTACGTTTTAGGTAGGTCCCTACTCTCTGGGGGAAAAGCCTTGTGGAGCCGGCACCTTGAAACGTAACTGTTTTGTCTTGTAGAATGATTGTAGATAAAATAGACGTGGATAAAGATGGGTTTGTGACGGAGGGGGAGCTGAAATCTTGGATTAAGCACGCCCAGAAGAAATACATTGACAATGTTGAAAACCAGTGGCAGGAGTTTGATATGAATCAAGACGGCTTAATCTCCTGGGATGAGTACAGAAACGTGACTTATGGCACTTACCTGGGTAAGGGGCGAGATGTCAGCCTGGCAGAGACCATGGTCTTGAGTCAAAGAAACAAATGGGTCATACAGTGAAGGAAAGGAAGAAATTGTGTTTATCTTAAATAGTTTGAGGCCAAGCTGATTTCCCTCTTGTTTTATTTAAGTTTGTTTATTATGTATTTTTAACTTACTGTGGTTTTCTGAAGTATGACATTTTCTGCATTGTTAGCATTTCAAATATACTTTCACTATTTTTTTTTTTTGTCAACCCTCATAGAGACAATTTTTGGAGTAGATTTCATTTAAAAGGCTGCATTGTTCCAACAATGCAAAGTAAGAGACTTTGAGATGTCTTTTGACATGGTCCTTTTAAAGTGTTGGGCCTAAAATTGAAGCCAAATTGGATTTGTTTACAACTGGTGAGAATGGGAGGGTGGGGTTTACTGTCTTTCCTTAACAAAATAAAATAGTGTTACTTGAAAAAATGTAATATCTCAGTATTCTGTTTATTGAGGTTTAGAAATGAAAATTTCCCATTTGTTTTCTCTGGCATATGAGTTTATCAGCCTGCTTTGCAAATGTTTCAAGGCAAATAAATGTTACTTTGATTGCTTTCTGTTGATTTGGTAGCTTATATGCTTGGGCCACCTGTTAGTAATTTCCTTTTACTTATTATACTTGCCTGCTGCTGAATACTAGGCAATGATCTCACTGAGTTGATGACCTAGGGTGTTGCTATTAGTGAGATTCCTCTATTGTACATGGTTATGGTTTGAGACAAGAATGTATAAATGGTGCTTTTGCATTTTTATCCTGGAAATTAGGCAAATTTCTGGGTTAAAGCAAGCATTCTTTACCACTGACTAACAGTGAGTGTGTAATGGTCTGTTTCCCCCTGGATAGCCAGCTGTCTGTGATAATTACAGGACTGCATGCATTTCTGGTGAAGAGACTTTTATTTCTGTGTCAGGCTTATTCTCATTCCTAAGACTAAAGCAGCAGTCTCTCAATGCTTGACACTTAGCCAAGAACCAAACATATCCTTCACCCAATTAAGAACATGTGTATTAAAAAGTCGACACAGATGGAGAGTCATTCTGCTTCTTGCTCGTGCTGAGACCCAGCACCCTCCTGAGTTATTTGAAATTAATTATAAATATAAAGCAAAGGGCAGGCTGATGGTGATCTAAACAAAATGGCTTGTTAATAAATCTCAGCTCAGGCCTAGGCACTCACTGGCTGCCCAGAATGATTCTTCAACTCTGATTATGTGCATACAAATCTGCTGAGAGCACTGTTGCCTCACAGGGCTGATGATTCAAGTAATGGGTATTTCTACTGCCTGAGACTATGCAGGAGCCACAGCACTGGCTGGAGGAGCAATGTCTTTATAAGGCATCTTTCCCTGGAGGCCTCGGGTAGACAGTACTCAGTGAGTGAAGAGCCTGTGTAGAGAAGTGCTGAGGAGTTATGAGAGTGTATGCATAGTTCACTTTCAATTTCAGGTACAGATCATCATAGCTCTTGGTTAAAATTCATGTCAATGAATCCATTATCCACAAATGGGACATTAACACTGTCTCTGCCACTAGTAAAATACGAAATACTAAGGTCCACACTGCCTGTAACAAAACTAGATCAAGAGCCTACCCAAAGCAGGCTCTCTCTGAACAGACCAACTAGGACCAAAGCTGGTGCTTAGGATAGATCCAGCCCTGCAGGCAGGGCTGTGGACATAGTAGGTTTTGTCATTTAAAATAAAATTTTAGATAAATAAAGTTTTGCCTCTTCCTTTACCCATTTTTTTTTTTCTTGAGTTGGAGTCTCACTCGGTCACCTAGACTGGAGTGCAGTGGCCACTCTCGACCACCACAACCTCGCCTGCTGGGCTCCGGCGATCCTTCCGCCTCAGCCTTCCAAGTAGCCGGAATTATAGGCATGCACTACCACGCCCGGCTGATTTTTTGATTTATAGTAGAGATGAGGTCTCGTTGCCCAGGCGGGTCTCGAACCCGTGGGCTCAGGCAATCCACTTACCTCAGCCTCCCAAAGGTGCGGGATTACAGGCTGAGGCACCGAGCCTGGCTCCTTTACCCATCTTTATACATATGTGTATGTTGTTATGAAGCTACTTGTCTGCAGTCACCATGTTTTTTCACCCTAAGGAAGGAAGGAGAACTCTTCAGCTAAGAATTCGGTCTTACAGTATAAATTGTCTTATCATCTTTCTTATTTATGTTACATACTTGGTACTGAAATGTTGTATCTGTTTGGAAGAGCCAGCTTGGTACCTGAGAAAGGTGATATTTTCCTTAAGTTTTTTATCTCCAATGTATTATGGCTTTGAATATACATAACAGGGTCCCAAAGCCTTATGATTCAATAAGCTGTGTTACTGAATTTTTGACACTCAACACAAAATGAAGCTTCAAGCTGCTCACTTTTAAAATAGAGCAGTAGTTTTTGGATTTGTTTCTTTAAACTGTGCTTAAAGTATGGAAAGATTGAACTGCAGAATCAAAGGTCAGCAGTAATGGTGTTATTGTTAAAGGGGCCCTGCGGATCTTGTTATAAAATTTGTGTCATCTCTTTTTTACTAAATCAGTGTACATCAGGAACAATAACTTGTTACCTTTAATGTGATGTCTTTTTCTTTTTAAAATACCCTGGCATATGTTATCTTATTTGGTTTACACAGCAGCTCAAAATGAAAAAGTTTTTAAATTCCTGTTCTGCAGTTAACTCCACATTTTTTTTAGCTTAAAGAAGCTAGATTTTTAAGTAAAAATTAGGTAACTGCTGCTATGCAGTAGGTCCAAGTTCAATTTGTAATCTGATGTTTATTTTTTGTAACAGCTTTATCAAGGTATTATTGACATACAATGAATTGCACATATTCAGGTGCACAGTTGATGAGTTTTGACACATGCATACATCAATGAAACCACCACTACAATCAAGCTAATGAACATACCCATCATCCCTCACAGTTTCCTTCTCTCCCCTTGTAACCCTTCTCACCCTCCCCATTCTGTCCCTTCTAGGCAACTACTGGTCTCCGTTCTTTTTTTTTTTTTTTTTTTTGAGTTGGAGTCTCACTGTGTCACCCAGACTGGAGTGCAGTGGCACGCTCCCAGCCACCGCAGCCTTGATCCGCTGGGCTCTGGCAGTCCTTCCGCCTCAGCCTTCCAAGTAGCTGGAACTACAGGCATTCGCTACCAGGCCTGGCTAATTTTTGATTTATTGTAGAGACGAGATCTTGCCAAGTTGCCCAGGTGGGTCTCGAATCTGCAGGCTCAGGCAGTCCACTCACCTGGTCTACTTTCTATGACTCTAGATTAGTTTATATTTTCTAGAATTTTACATAAATAGGGAATGAACAATATCTATAACTCTTGGTAGATTTCTGGGTTGACTGAGAAAAAGTGTGATCTTTCAAATGGTGGTGTTGCTTGAATCCAAGTGTCCTTAATATGAAGTAGAATGCCTTTGGTATTCATTTTTGGCTTTTATCATTATCTCCATTTTAAGATGAGGAGACTGATGCCCAGTTCAGTTACTTGATGAAGGCCACACAGCTAGGAAGTGGTACTTCAAACTTAGTATGACTTTAGTGCCACCATTGCCTCCCAGGCATAACTAGAAAATTAAATTAGCCTTCTAAGTAGCCTTAGTACCAATAACAGTGAGGCATCACATGTTGAGTTACATAGTCTGGGAGCCAGAGTTCCATGTTGAATGGCAAAAACATTTATATTGAACTTGGACCTACTCTGGGGTCTGATTACTGAAGCTTTAGCACAAAACTAAATGTCTTTATACTGCTGCAATTTTACATGTGTAATCAATTATGTATTCACTGCTTGGTTTATCTTTATTGGAAATTGATTCCCTACCTCACACATTTTCATGTTTTCTGAAATCCTTTTAAGATTTGACCTAAATTTTTGTTTTCTAGATGATCCAGACCCTGATGATGGATTTAACTATAAACAGATGATGATTAGAGATGAGCGGAGGTTTAAAATGGCAGACAAAGATGGAGATCTCATTGCCACAAAGGAGGAGTTCACAGCTTTCTTGCACCCTGAGGAGTATGATTATATGAAAGATATCGTTGTGCAGGTGGGTGAGATCAAGGATTCTGAACAGGGATTAGTTTCTCTTTTTATGGCTTATGCCGGGCTTTAAGCCTTTCCTGTGTATTTGGAAGAGTGGCTTGCTATGCAAGTGCTGGCCAGATTCAGAGTCCAAGCTGTCACTGTTTTTCTCTGACATTGATCAAGTCATTTTTTGTATTTACCTTGGAGTTCCTGTTTAGTACAATAATACTTTTCATCAGATAATGCATTTTACCATTTTATTGGTAGCTTCATAATATAAGAATAAGGCTAAATCTTATTTTTAAAAATATCCCATGACCAGTGGTCAGAGTAGTATTAACAATGACACTGATGAATTCTCACAAAGGGCAGTTACTGATAACATACACTATCTATGCAATATACATAATCACTGGTCACATATTCTGTTAGTATGACTTTAACATGACTAAGGCTTCCAGGTAGAACATCATGGGTTTGGTGGGATCATTCATCTTTAAGCAGTGTCAATGTTCTTTCAAGAAGACTCATTGTTATCTTAGGTTTAAGCATAAGAAATTGCTAATGTTTTACCATTTTCCAGCTAGAAAAGCATCAATTTCCTATGGCTTTTTTAACCATATAGGCACACATTCATATGTGTGTTTGTGTGTGTGTCTTTTTAATGAATGAAAAATGTTTGCCTGAACTAGAGATGATACTCTCTTCTGGCAAATTCATTCAGAGACTAACTTTAAAAGCCTCTTCTCATTTTTCCCTGTTTAGGAAACGATGGAGGATATAGATAAGAATGCTGATGGTTTCATTGATCTGGAAGAGTATATTGGTAAGTCTGTTTCTAGTGTTTTTCTTAGAAGAAGCTAAGAAGCTTTGGAAGATGTATTTACCCATAGAAACAATTTGTCTATGATCTCTCACCAGATCATTAAGCCAGACCAGTGTGATGAAGAGTTGGTTTTGATAGAGTATCTGTAGTAGCACTATCCATCAAAATATAAATGTGAGCCACATTTAAAAGAAACAGATGAAAATAATTTTAGTAATGTATGGTATTTAACCTAACGTTTCAGAAGGCTATAATTTCCCCTCATTATCAATGTAAATTACTGAGCATTTTTTTTCACACTTATAGCAAATCCCAATTTGGATCAGCCACATTTTAAGTGCTCAATAACCACATGTGGCCATGGCTACCATACTGACAGCACAGATACAATATACCTTGAATGCTCCATGGAATTGATGGTAAAGAGTTGCAAAGAGGTTAGGTGTCATGGCTCATGCCTATAATCCCAGAGCTTTGGGAGGCCAAGGCAGGAGGATCATTTGAGGCCAGGAGGTCAAGACCAGCCTGGGCAATAATAGCAAGAGCCTGCCTCTACAAACAGTTTTTACAAATTAGCCAGGTGTGGTGGTAGCACCCCTAGTTCCAGCTCCTCAGGAGGCTGAGGTAGGAGAATTGCTGGAGTTCAGGGGTTTGAGGCTCAGTGAGCTATGATTGCATCACTGCACTCCAGCCAGGGTGACAGGAAGATCCTGTCTCTTAAAAAAAAAAAAAAAGCCTAGCTTGGCATTAGGAAACCTAGGGAAGTAGATAATAGTAGATTAAGAGATCCTGGGCTGTTGATCCTTCTTTTAGTCATTCCTTTTTACTGTATTCTGTTTGTGTTTTCTGTCTGGTTCTCTGACTTGTGTTGTTGTTGTCCTAAGTCGTTCCCTTTTTGCCATCTTCTTTTTTAGTTGTTGGTTTAAATTTTTTTTAATCTTTTGGATGTCACACCTTCAAGGCTATTTTTTCCCAAGTAAAGCTCTGTTTTATTCAGGATAACTTTTAAGATTTTCCCATTGCTTTAAAAAAGAGCTGCCTCTTGACTGGGTGCAGTGGCTCATACCTGTAATCCCAGCACTTTGGGAGGCCGAGGTAAGAAGATTGCCTGAACCCGGGAGTTTGAGACCAGCCTGGACAACATAGAGAAACTTCATCACTACAATAAATAAAAAAATTAGCCTGGTGTCGTATTGCATGCCTGTTGTCCCAGCAACTTGGAAGGCTGAGGCAGAAGGATCACCTGAGCCCCAGCAGGTCGAGGCTGCAGTAGCTGTGAGTGTGCCACTGCACTTCAGCCTGAGCAACAGAGTGAGACTCTGACTCAATAAAAGAAAACAAAAACTGCCTCTCTTACCATATAGTTGAGCAAAGTGTTTCACAATTACTGTGATGGAAATTAAAATGAGTAAAAAAGAGAAGAGATGGAAAGTATTAAGACTTGTTCTAAATGACTTTATTACAAATAGAATTTCATTTTGAAAGCTGTTAAATACTTTAATATTTCACATTCTTATTTTTATTTATAGCAATGTATTTTGGTCTACCACTTGTTTTGTGTTTCAGATAAGCCTGTTTGTTTTTAGACCTCTGCTAATTACCTGTAATATTTATTTATTTTAAGTCTAAAAAGGAGACTGTAAGCTCTTTCTGTTACCTGTCACTAATCTGCACTGAACAAGTCACTCCTTGACTTAGTGTCATGTCACACGTGTTATTTTTAGTTATTCCAGTTGAATTACACCTTGACTATTCCCAACCCTTTTCTTCTAAAGCTCAGTGATGTATTTAGACTTTAATTTAGAGGAAAAGGGATGAGCGATGGAAGGTAAAATTTTTTCCCAAAGTGATTTTTTTTTGGCGATCATGCACACTGTGGGTAAGCGCTTATGTACATTTCCTGGGCCAAGTGGACGTTGACGGGATTTTCTACTTTTGCCTGTTTTGCCTTTTCATTCTTCACTTTTGCCATTTTACTGCCTGTGGCTATAACTGAGGAACTCGTCTAAACCTCCTGAGGAGAGGAATTGAGTTGTGTGACTGTTAACTGCCAGCACTTACCAACCATTGAGGCCAAGTGGGGAAATAGTGTTGTCTCCTTCTGCATTAGATTGATTCAAAGGCAAAGGAATTACATTTTGAAACCACCAAAATTATCTACTGTGTGTGTGTGTGTGTGGGTGTGTGTGTGTGTGTGTGAGTGTGCGGGCGATAATAATCAATGCATCACAAAAGCAAAAGAGCAAAATAAATTTTACCAAAGTTAGTATTAGCTCACACTTTATTTCAGCAAAGACATTTATAAATATTGTGATGAAAAAATAAATTGTAATTTAAGATTGTACATAAAATTGTGATAAGATACAGGTACTTTGGAAACCATTCCTTCAGTGTATAAACTTTAACAAAGTCAAGGTTGACCCAAAACTTAGGAGAGGATCATTTTGTGGTAATATGAATCAAGACGAAATTTGAGGCACCAAATAAACAATTCAAAGCCAGAAGTGCAAATATAAGCATATATTTAGAATCAAACATATTTTCATTAGATGGAAGAAAATGACGGCAGGTATGATTTCCATTCTTAGCAAACTCA
>NW_007251045.1:125357-153930 GCF_000164805.1 Carlito syrichta
TTGTGTGTGTGTGTGTGTGTGTGTGTGTGTGTGTGTGTGTGTGTGTGTGTGTTCCTTTATTGCTTACTGCAGCTTCAACCTCAGGCAGTCCTTCCTTCACAGCCTCCTCAGTTCAGACTACAGGCATACGCTACCACGCCTGACTTATTTTTTTACTTTTCGTTTTTTTAGTTTGTTTGTTTTTTGTTTTTGAGCCGAGGTCTCACTCTGTTACCCAGGCATCCTTGACCTCCTGCCTTAGGTGGTCCTTCTGCCTCAGCCTCCCGAGTAGCTGGGACTACAGGCGTGAGACATTGTGTCCAGCCACTTAATTTTCCTAGTCAGTAACTAATGCAAGCACTTTTACATCTGGGATGCTGGGCTTTGCAAATCTAAAATTCTCCAACGGTATCTTCCAGTCTTTAAGCATTTGCCAATTTCTGCCCTGTTGAAAGAGATCATAAGGAAACAAAGTTCTTTGCCTCTTAAATTTAGCATTAATGCTGGGCGCAGTGGCTCAGCCTGTAATCCCACGCTTTGGGAGGCTGAGGTGAGTGGATTGCCTGAGCCGTGGGTTCAAGACCCACCTGGGCAACTTGGTGAGACATCTCTACAATAAGTCAAAAAAATTTAGCCGAGCGTGGTAGCGCATGCCTGTAGTTCCAGTGACTTGGAAGGCTGAGGCAGAAGGATCGCCGGAGCCCAACAGGTCGAGGCTGTGGTGGCTGGGAATGGCCAGTGCACTCCAGTTTGGGTGACAGAGTGAGACTCCAACTTAAAAAAAAAAAAAATTTAGCATTAATAAGGAACCCTCAGCCGGGCTTGGTGGCTCAGCCTGTAATCCCGCGCCTTTGGGAGGCTGAGGTGAGTGGATTGCCTGAGACCGCGGGTTCGAGACCCGCCTGGGCAACTTGGCGAGACCTCATCTCTACAATAAATTAAAATGAGCCGGGCATGGTAGTGCACGCCTGTAGTTCCAGCTACTCGGAAGGCTGAGGTGGAAGGATCACTGGAGCCCAGCAGGTTGAGGCTGCAGTGGCCGGGAGCGGCCACTGCACTCCAGTCTGGGCGACAGAGTGAGACTCCAACTCAAAAAAAAAATAAGGAACCCTCAAAGTTAAGCTGCTTAATTATTTTTATTTTTTAAATTTATTATAAAGCATTGCAAACACGCACAGAATTAGACAGAATAGCATAATTAATGCCCATGTGTCTCTCCCCAGCCTCAGCACTATCACTCATAGCCCCAACTCTCAGCCATGTCTGCTTCCTGCTAGTTCTTATTTTGAAGTCAATCCCAATCATTGTCTCACTTTCTCTGTAACATCTGGTTGTGTATCTCTAAGATGCATATGTATTTATAAAACCTTTTTTTTAAAAGGTAATCTTAACTCCAAAAATTAATAATTTCTTAATATCAAATACACTGAATCTTTTTAAAATAGAAATTTAAATAGTATTCTTTATCATCTTTACTCATCCAGCCTTAAGATGTACTTACATTATATTGTATTGTATATTCTAATTTTTGTTTTTTTTTTTTGTAGAGATAGGTCCCGCTATGTTGCCCAGGCTAGTCTCAAACTCCTGGCTTCAAGCAATCCTCCACCTTGACTTCCCAAAGTGCTAGGATTACAGGCATGAGCCACCACGCCAGCCTGTCTGTGTAATGTAAACAGATCTCCTCAACCCTCAGGATAGCTAGGGCAGGGCTCTGGCCTGGTGGACCATACAAATACATGTTCTGAATGTCCTGTATCTTGCAAAAAAAAGAAGTTTTGCACTGAGTAACTTCTTTGAGTTTAAGACAAAGGAAGTATTTCTACCCTTAACACTCAGGTAAAGTTGGCATCTAAAATATTTAGTTAGAATTTAAAACAGTTGTAAATAATAATCTCTGTTGGTTGTAAATATTGACATCTTAAAGCACCTTAATTCCAAAATAAATCTATAACGTTTAAACACTAAATGCCATTAGCAACTTCTTACCTACCATCATTCATATGAATAATTTGAACAAATCAACTTTAAAAAGATAATAAGAAAATTTATATTTGAGTGGGTATTATACCAAGGAATTGTGTTTATAAAATACGATAATAGCATTATAGCTTTATAAGAAAATGCCCATAATTTTTAGAGATATCTTTAAAAAATATATAGGGATAAGGTGATGTTGGGATTTGCCCTAAAATAATTGAAGGAAAAAGGGAAAGATGAAACATGTGGCAAATACTTGATGATTATTGAGTTTGACAATGGATAAATGGGAGTTCTTTGGAGTATTTTCTACTTTTGTGTATATTTGAAAGTTTCCATAATAACAAAAGTGATAATATAAATAATATAAATAGTATGTTTATTATGATGCTCAGTAAATGTTAGCTGTTACTTTTGCATTTCATAATAATTAAAAAGAAAATGATTCTTTGTTGCTACTACTGTTTTTTTTTTAAGTTGAAGTCTCACTCTGTCACCCAGGCTGGCATGCAGTGGCATGTTCACGGCCACCGCAACCTCAACCTGCTGGGCTCAGGCCATCTTTCCACCTCAGCCTTCCAAGTAACTGGAACTACAGGCATGTGCCACCATGCTCAGCTAATTTTTCAATTTATTGTAGAGATGAAGTCTTACCGAGTTGCCTAGGCTGGTCTCAAACCCGTGGCTTAAAGCAGTCTTTTCACCTCGGCCTCTCAAAGTACTGGGATTATAGGTGTGAGCCACTGCACCCTGCCTGCTACTACATTTTTAAAAATTATAGTGTTCAATATATCACGATGTGACCATTGCTTGGTTGCATTTTTTTTTTGTTTAATTTTACGGGGATTTGGGAGTGTTTATGCTACTTGTCAGTCACAAAATAGACAATAAATAATTTTTTTTTTTTTTAAAAGACGCCAGGCAAATTGAAAACCTTTTGACATGCAAAAGAATTGGTTACTCAGTTTTTCAGACTTCTGCATTCTTAAAGTCAGCATTATATTTCTAGACATAATAACCAGATATGAGCCGGTCTCGGTGGCTCAGCCTGTAATCCCACGCTTTGGGAGGCTGAGGTGAGTGGATTGCCTGAGCCCGCGGGTTCGAGACCCGCCTGGGCAACTTGGCAAGACCTCATCTCTACAATAAATCAAAAATTAGCCGGGTGCTGTAGCGCGCGCCTGTAGTTCTGGCTACTTGGAAGGCTGAGGTGGAAGCATCACCGGAGCCCAGCAGGTCGAGGTTGCGATGGCCGGGAGCGGCCACTGTACTCCAGTCTGGGCCATGGAGTGAGACTTCAACTCAAAAAAAAACAAAAACAAAAAACAACAACCAGATATGTTAATTTCTAATTTTCCCTTTTTCATCATCTTGAAGCTTTTTACACTCTAGTGAGTTTCCCATCAATGAGAATATGCCTTTCTTTTATAAAGTGGGAAAGGGAGATGGGAAAGAAGTCTTGATGGCGAAAGGTGCGTTCTTATGCAGATCAATGTTTAGGAACAACTGTATGGAACTGAAGTTCTGGAATGTGATTTTCTCATAACTGACCTTTTCCAGTGTGCTCCTTGACAGAGTTTCTGTGTCCAACTGAAGGCCACTGGTGTCATGTGCTTTATGTAGTAACTGGATGGTAAGACAGTTTGAGCTCATAACATAACACTTCTCAGGTTTCCTAGAGAGTATAAAACTGTGCCTTTCTGAAACCAGTGGTGTATTCTAATTAGCTACCTTGGAGTGAAATGAAATGTGGGAACTGGCTAGTTGTCATCCTTCCTAAGGCTAATCGTCTCCTCTTATTTCTGCATTTATTAAGGTATACGGTCTCTTGCTCTCATGTGACTCAAAATTAGCAACTGGAGATACTCTTGTTGCAAAATTAGTAATTAAGCCTCAGGAAAATAACTTGCTTTCTAAGATCTTTTTGACTTAAAATACCCTTGTAACCGTTTCTGGGTTCCAAACAGTTGAGAGCCCAGATGAGGAAGAAAGATTTGGGCTGATTAGCATGAGGCAGTCTTTGGAAAAGACAAATCCTTCTTTTGTGTGTGTGTGTGTCTGTGCACCCAGGTGACATGTATAGCCATGATGGGAATGCTGATGAGCCAGAATGGGTAAAGACAGAGCGAGAACAGTTTGTTGAGTTTCGAGATAAGAACCGTGATGGGAAGATGGACAAAGAAGAGACCAAAGACTGGATCCTTCCCTCAGACTACGATCATGCAGAGGCAGAAGCCAGACACCTGGTCTATGAATCAGACCAAAACAAGGTAAGTTGACCAGGCCCAGGCACTTTAGATGTCTGCTGCTGGAGGATTGCCTAAAACTTTTCCATCAAGATACATGGAGATTCTGTCAGGGTATGTAGGCTTAATTAGTCTAAGCCTGCTAAGTATCTAAATTTGGCGATTAAAACCTTTCAGGGCTATCTGATCTCATTTTAGAAATCTCTCTGCCCAATGCTCATAGCACTGTGGGAACGTGGGCTTCAGAAAAGAACCTCTGTGTATAGCCTATGCCCAAGCATGCTTCATCCTTGGGATCCCCATGACATTTATTTTCTTTGCCTGCTTTTTTTGACTTTTCCTTTGTTGCTTTACCTGTTGTAGGCTCATTCTGCCTACTCAACACTGGTTATTTTTTCTTAAGTCAAATATCCTTTTTAAAACTAGGTTCAGTAGGTTATAAAGCAACTTATTAAAATTGTTAAATGTTAACCTGTTAAAATTGTCCTTGATCAATTATCTGAGGCACTTTGTTCATTAGGAGTGTTATCACCAAGCCCTGTCACTTTTTTCAGATACTTGAATGCTCTAGAGTAAACTGAAAATCGGTCTAAAGATGGAGATTTTAGTATTTTGGACAATTCTTTTATCTAGGCTCATCTTCGGTTTCAAATGAACCGTCTTGTCTCACAGCCTTTCTAGGGTTGGTCTGTTTTGAGCTCTTACTCAGAGTCACTTTAGTAGGTAGGTCTGTGTCCTTGAGAAGAACAACTTATGTAGTCATCCCTCAGGAATCTAGATAGGGTTTGAGATGCATGTCTGAGCCCTCATTTGGGGTTGTGTCTGGAATCTCATCGGTGGCTAAGGCAGGCTGGAGGTGTGGACTGGGCTTGATAGTGGCAGATTTTGTTGTTCCTGTTAGATGGTGATTTGATCTACCTTGAAGTGTCCAGTTATTATTGACCATCTCTCCATATCTAGGAGATGTGCCATATTTTGATTTCAAAGAAGCATTTTCTCCTCGGGAAACAAACTTGTATCTCTAGCATTGAGTTGTTGAGGTATTTATATCCTTCTGCTTAAACTTTCTTGATAAAAACAATGCATTAATTGCTGTTTTCACCCTCTTTGTATGAGGGGTAAGTGTTGAGTTTGCATTTAATTTAGTAGGTGTTAGAATCTTAAATCCTGATTAACCCCCATTATTCTATAGCAGTGTTTCAAAATTTATGGGAATTATATTCTACTTCAATCCAATGCTCTCTCTAATTTCAGGATGGCAAGCTTACCAAGGAGGAGATTGTTGACAAGTATGATTTATTTGTTGGCAGCCAGGCCACAGATTTCGGGGAGGCCTTGGTACGGCATGATGAGTTCTGAGATGCAGAGGAACCTGCATTTCCTCAAAAGTAATTTATTTTTACAGCTTCTGGTTTCACATGAAATTGTTTGAGCTACTGAGACTGTTATTACAAACTTTTTAAGACATGAAAAGGCGTAAGGAAAACCATCCCGTCCCTTTTCCTCCTCCTCTCCGAGGGACTGGAGGGAAGCCGTGCTTCTGAGGAACACCTCTACTTAGTACACTTGTGTTTGTAGGTTCACACTTTGTATTATGTGTAACATGGTGTGTTTATTTTTGTATTTGTTCTCTAGTTGGGAGTATGATATGAAGGATCAAGATCCTCAGCTCACACTTGCAGGCAAATATTAGCCCTTGACTCTTTCTCAACCCCTTATCGTGATTTTTGTAATTCTCACTTAACTAATTTTTTAAGCCTGTGATCAGTAAATGTTCAGGAGAGAGAAGAGGGAAAAAAAGTATACTCCACAATTTATATTTAGAGAGATCACACCTAACCTTTCCTATTGAAAAGTATTAACATTTCACAAGTAGTAGGGGCCACATATTAAATTGAGTTGCTACAGGTCTAGCAACTGATGCTGCCATTAACTGGGCCAGGACAGATCCCTTTGCTGTAAAAAACCTTGGCCCAAATTGATTTCATTCCTTTTCCCACCCTGTAGGACTTAGCTGTTTGCTAATTTTGTCAAGCACAGCTGTGGTGGGAAGAGTTCGGGCCAGTGTCTTGAAAATCAATCAAGTAGTGAGTGTGATCTCTTTACAGAGCTATAGATAGAAACAGCTGGAAAACTAAAGGAAAAATACAAGTGTTTTTTAGGGCATACATTTTTGGGGGGTGAGCATCTGTTGAAATGCTCACAACATAATTATTTGCCTGGTGAAATCAGTAAGTGCCCCATTCGGCTCTTCTTCCCCAAGTGTGCCAAGGAATGACTCTTGGTTTCACTACAATTAAAATTCACTCCTTTCCAATCATGTCATTGAAAGTGCCTTTAATGAGAGAAATGGTCACTGAATGGGAATTCTCTTAAGAAAGCCTAAGATAAAATAAAGACTATAGGACAACTTATATGAAAGCTTAGAACCTTCCAACATAGTGAGCCTTTTTTTTCTTACCTTTCTCTTTTGGACATTGTTAAATTAGCAGTATTAGTTATGAACTTGGTTGCAGTGTTCTTATCTTGTGGGCTGATTTCCAAAAACCACATGCTGCTGAATGTACCAGGGATCCTCATACTTCATGATGCAAACCACTTACTCCCAGGCCTCTTCCTGAGTCTGCTGGAGAGCTTGAGCTCACTCAGAAATGAGAGGACCTACGGAGAGGGCTCTTTGGTGTGAGGACCATTGCACACCCTTCCTGCCTTTGACCTGTCACACCCCATTCCCTCATCTCCTCCATCCCTGTTACCAAAAAGAAAAAAGTGTATCATGGGTCAACAGTTTGCCAGTCCTTATCAGAGAGAGATGTAGAAAGAGCTGAAGAGCACCTTCTGTTCCCAACTCCACTTTACCTGTATTTTATGCAACACAAATGCTGTCCTTTTTGGTCCCTTTCTTACAGGTGGACCACTTTGGGGAAGAATTATTGTACTCCAAGTTTTTAGCCCTCAGGTTACCAAGATCAATATATATATGTATAACCTTTATTATTTCCTCTTTCTGGATGATACATTCAGGTGGTGCTGGGTGATTATTCTCATCTGAACCTAGGGGTATCCTTTGGTCTTCCACAGTCATGTTGAGGTGGGCTCCCTGGGATGTTAAAAAGCCAGAGATCATGTGTCTTGACCCCAGCCTTTGTATTGAGCTCTTGATAATGGATATACTCTTTTTTTTTTTTTTTTAAGTTTAACCCCAATATAGGGCAATGGAAATTCTCTGCCCTCTGGATTCCCTATTTTTACTACTAAGAAGACCAGAGTTAATTACTAATGTCACCAACCCTGGCTGACTTAGAGTGTGAATTGTGTGGCAAGAGTGCCTCGCACCTCACTAGGTGTGGAGAGCTCAGGCCTTGTGTTCAAGTTACACGCTTAGAAAGCATACCTTAATCTGCTGAGACAACTTTTGGATGCTGGGGACCCAGCATCTAATCTCTAATCTCTAATGAGCCCCTTGGATTATTTTTTTGGTTTAAATAAAGCCTGAGGCTGGTGCACAGTAGCTACACACCCATATCGTGTGTTCTGTGAATGCTAGCTCTCTTCAATTTGGATATTGGTTATTTTTTATAGAGTGTAAACCAAGTTTTATATTCTAAAATGCAAACAGGTACCTATCTGTTTCTAAATAAAACTGTTTACATTCATTGTGGAGTATGTGTGACCTTCATTCTCTAAGAATTAGAACTTAGACTTAAGGGTGCTATAAAATGTCACAGAAAAGGAACTCTCCTATAAGTTCCCTCTCCCTAGACCCAGAAGGAGCACTGCCTTCTCCCAAGTGGTTGCTCATTTTGCCTGTTCTCAGGTATCTTCGAGCCTCCTTCTCACTACAGCTATACCCTTCTTTGTTTCCTTTAGGCTGTATGACTGGAGAGAAGATCAGCTCTCGTTATATAATTATATCAAACACAAGCCATTCTGATAGTATATAAAACATCTTGACTTTTATTTCAGAAAGGCTCTTTCTGGGGGGTACAGGGAGCGTACAGAGTATAAGAGAGAATTTCTTGAGTATTTTGGTATAGTTTTTACATGGTATGAGGAAATTCATTTTTAGAGCATCAAGTGAATTAATTTGCTCTAAAAATGAATTTCCTCATACCATGTAAAAACTATTAACTTTAGTAAATATACAGTTTAAAACAAATATAGCCAAATGGAGGTAGAGGGGGGGAAGCACCTGGAATAATCCATGCTGTCTCAAGTCTTGTGGACATGGCTGTTCCTGCCAGAGCTGTAGCAGTTGTCAAGACATTCTTTCAAACTCGTATTTGGGGCCTACTAAAGGGTTTTTATTTTTTGTGTGTGTGTCTTTCCCATTTCTAGGGTGTTTTCTTAAGTTTGCTCTAATTTAGCATACATCAACTCAGAATAGATCCCCAGTAGGAGAAATACATACATATATAATATTAAAAAGAAAAGTATTTGTTATTTGTACACTGAAAAGTCAACCCTAATCCTTTATAGTTGCCTCAAATGTAGAACTCGGTTCTCCAAGTGCTATGCATGAAGACACTTAGGAGTAAAAACTCATGATTGTTGAAATGTTCTTTGGGTGGTCTGAAATAAACCATGTGGGAATAGTAGCTCTGTAGGCAGGAAGGGAGTAGAAAGAAAAGGAGGGTTGACTCCCCAAACTGCCATCACTCCCCTTGCCAACATTTTGCTGTGTTGTTAGTAGTTTGGTTTCTGATGCAGACAGTAGACATTCAAGTGTAAAATTCTAGTTGTTGCAAACAGGTCAGTATGGGGTCTTCAGTTGGGGCTGACTTGGCTAGAAGAAAGAGCAGAAACCTCTGTTTTCTGGGAGCTGGATGTGTCAGATTCATCTGCCATGGCCTTCCTACACACCATCTCCATGATGCAAGCTTGGAACTGGAAGAAAAGGCAGAATTGGAGAGGACCTTGACAGACAAGGCACTGTGGGGAAGAAGACCCTGTTCTCTATCCCCAAACCTTGCCCAATGCCTTATACCCAGATGTCCTCAGGTTGATTTTGAATATATCTTCCCCATCCTGAAAAATAGCTAGATTCCAGTCTAGAGCTCCTGAGTCTACAGCAATAATCCCTAAGCCTTCCAGTTAAATCTGAGACCTTGCTATTGGTCAGCTTCACAAACCAGCCTGCTTTGGAAAAGTGCTGTCAGCAGTGGGCCCGCCTGCCCCACTATCACTAGAAAGTGCCCCCAGCTGGAAAGAACTGCCAGTCCTGTTCCATCCAGATTTCAATTTAGTTTTGAATCTATCTCTGAGATTGAGGAAACAAAGTAACTACTCTGAAAGTAGGGCTTTTGCCCTACAAGTCAGACACTCTCCTAGATTCATCTGAGTTTGGGATAGATTAGCTCCGATTTGGGATTAGGGATAGGAGGCCCCGACACCTTCAGATAAGATGTTTTAGAGATTTATGCGTGTGTTGTGATGTGTGCCTCTCACACACGTTCCTGCAGACTGGAAGTTGGAAGGGATTAAGAATTCATGAAGAGCCAGGCGCAGTGACTCACGCCTGTAATCCCAGCAATTTGGGAGACTTAGGCAAGAGGATTGCCTGAGCTCAGGGGTTCGAGACCAACCTCAGTAATATGGCAAGACCTCGTCTCTACAATAAATCAAAAAATCAGCCAGGCGTGGTGGTACATGCCTATGATTCCAGCCACTCGGTAGGGTGAGGCCGAAGTATCACCTGAGCCCAGTAGGTCGAGGCAGCAGTGGCCATGAGCATGCCACTGCACTCCAGCCTAGACAACAGGGTGAGACTCCAACTCAAAAAAATAAAAAAAATTTTTAAAACTCATGAAAGGCAAGGAGGTCTGGAAATTAAGAACTATTGATCTCTGAGTTTTTTGACAGAACAGAAAACCTTTTCACTTATCCTGTTCTTTGGAGCAACTTAATTTTTTTAACTCAGTTTATCCTTCCTGGGTTGTATTGTCTTGATGACCGCACCTCCTCCCTGGGCTTACAGAGGGTTTCTTTTGTCCACCCCTAGAAACCCTCAAGTTAAAAGTCATTGGTGAGGAAAGAACCAGGGTCTTCTGGACCAAGGTCTCACAGAAATGTGGACAGAGTTTTACCTGCTTGTTCATGAAGCAGTAGATGATAGGATTGTAGATACACGCACTCTTGGAGAAGAAGGAAGGAATGGTGACAAGTCGTAGGTCCAGCCCATGGTTCCGGTTGTTGACCATGTACATGGCCAGGGCTGCGTAGGGCACATAGCAGAGACAGAAGGATCCCACCATCACCACCACCATGCGGCTCACCTCCCGCTCAGCCTTCTGGGTTGTTGCTGACTCCTGCTGCTGGGCAGCCACCTGGGGGGGCACAGAGTAGTTGGTCCCCCTTCCTGACCCTCAAGGCCCAGCTCTCTGGACACCTCTCCATGGGACAGATGATGTACTCACTCTGCCTCTTTTTGTCCCAGCATCTGGCCTAGTCCCTCTGACTCTATCCTCCCTGCTCCCACTTCCCGGTTTCTAGTTCCCCCCTCTTTGGCTGTGGACTTTTCCATGTCTTATGTTCTAGAGTGCTCCCCACCCTTCCCTTCCAGCTGGAGCCCCCTACCATACCTCCCTGACTCTCGAAACCACTCACAGCTCTCAGGGCCCTCAGCAGCTGTGCGTAGGAGAAGCAGATGAGGGAGAGAGGCATGATGAAGCAGAAGATGAAGAGGAACCAGGTGTAATACTCGCTGCGGTACTTGGTGCCCACGGTGTACCAGTCGGGACCGCAGGAGCACTGCAGGCCCTCAGGGATGAACCTGCAGAGGACCAAGAACTCACCCACACTTGCTCGCTGCAGGCCCCACGGGAATGCGTGGAGCAGAAACTGAGATTCCTGGCCTGTGCTCCCCACTTAGAGCCCAGAGAATGCCAAAATGGCTTCAGCGGGGTGGGGGGGTCCTGTCCTGAGCAGTAGTGGTCACGGCCATTCCAACTGCAGGGCCAAGGTCTGCTCTGGTATACCGCAGTCCGCCTCCCTCACCTCCACCAGCTCTATGAGAAGTAGCGGACACCCAACCCCTCCCTCTACCTATGTCAACCTGAGCGCCCTGCTCTCACCGGCTCCAGCCAAAGAAGGGTGGGACAGAGACACCAATGCCAATGGTCCAGGTAGCCAGGACCACCATCAGTGAGTGCTTGGGGCTGAAGCGGAAATTGCCAAAGGGCTTACAGATGACCATGTAGCGCTCAAAGGCCAGGAAGGCCAGTGACCAGCCTGTCACCAGACCTGTGACAAGATGGGAGGAAAATGAGGGAGACAGCCCCACCCAGCCTGACTGGGGGACAGATGAGGGGGAGCGAGCAGAGAGATGGGGTCGGGCTGAAGATGGAGTGAAAACCCCAGCATCCTGTTTTAGCCAAACTAGGATGCTTTGTACCCCAGTATCCCCAAGAGCACCAGCCTCCTCTTTGGGGATCTCCTCCAACCCAAAAGCCTGTTCCCTGGCTCCAATCCTGGAGGAGTGTCCTTTGCCTTCCCCAACTCCCTTCCCTGCAGTACCTGCTACAGAGCCCAGGAAGCCCTCCAAAGCACAAACATGGCGGCCAAAGACGAAGTACCCTCGACAGCTGGCGATGAAGACAGGTAGGACGGAGAAGATACAGAGGAGGAAGCCTCCCAAGGACACGTTGACGAGAATGTAGTTGAGGGGCTGCCGCAACTTCCTGTAGTGCAGCGTGGCCACCAGCACCATGGCGTTGAGTGGTATCCCCACAGAGAAGACCACGCCCATGAAGGCTGCCTGGATGTGGAAGACCCAGACAGGAGCAAGGTGGTACTGAGGCCCATCCCACGGCCCTACCGAGGAGATGTTCTTGAACAGGTAAAACTCCTCTTCCTCTGACATATTGCTCGTGGGATGCCCCACACCCCCTCTGATTCCTCTTATAGATGATCCTTCCACCACTCCCTCCTCCCCATCCAGATCCCCTCCTCTAAAGACACTTGGGCTCCCTGAGTAAACAGTGCCAATCCTAATCCTCCCAAGGATGAATTTGGGATTAGGACTCCCTAAACTCCTACCTAAACCTTTTGTGGTCCCAAAGCCGATTGTTTCTTCAGAGGATAAAAGATTGGGCTCAAAGGTATGCCGTGCTGGTGCTGGGATGAGCAGAAGTGGGCTTCCGGGGCTTGGGGGTGCTGACCCACATGCAGCGAAGATACCCCCACCTTTCTGCTGTTGATCTTTGGAGCTCTGGGGGCACTCCTCTCCTTTTGACTTCTGGCACAACTGTGTCCCTAAAAGTCTCTGTGCCTCATCTGCCCCTTCGTGGAAGTTGCCTGACTTAAGTCTCCCTCTCCAGAGAGGCTGGGCACGAGGCTCAGGCTGCAGGAAAGGGCATGGAGTGGGGTGGAACAGGACAGAGAGAGACCAGCGATGCCCAGAGGTCAAGGGTATCCTCAAGCCAGCCTGCCTCGTGCCTTTTCTACTCAGGCCCTGGCCAGGTTGACGTTGGTCTGCTTGCTGCCTTCACACCATGATCATGCCTACCCCTGTCCTTAGCTCAACAAGTCGCCAGTCTTCCTCCTGTCTGTCCATCCACATCCTGCATATCCCTCACAGCCTGCCTCACCAAGACCCCTTAGTGATGCCCACCCCAGTGACATCACCTTTGCTCCAAGTGCCACCCGCACTTGCACTCAGCACTACACTTAGGCTTTATGAATGTTTCTTCTTCTCCACCTCAGCAGGTCATAAATAAACTCGTATAGATGAACCAAAAGTGACACTAAGTAGAGTTCAAAGTGAAAGGATGGTCCAGTAACAGCAGAATAGTTTGTTAGATGAACACTTCTTAGGAAACAAATTATAAACTGGACAAAATATGAAAGACAACTATTTAAAAGCACCCAAAGGGCAGGACATGGTGACTCAGCCTGTAAACCCAGTACTTTGGAAGGCCAAGGCGAGAGGATTGCCTGAGCCCGCGGGTTCGAGACCAGCCTGAGCAACTTGGTGAGACCTTATCTCCAAATAAATCACAAAAACTAGCCAGGTGTCATGACGTGCATCTGTAGTTCCAGTAGTACTTGGAAGGCTGAGGTGGAAGGATCACCTAAGCCCAGCAGGTTGATGCTGCAGTGACTGTGAGCGTGCCACTGCCTTCCAGCCTGAGCGACAAAGAGTGAGACTCCAACTCAAATAATAATAATAATAAATAAATAAATAATAAAAAAATAAAAGCACCCAAAGTATCCAAAAGCAGGCAGAAATGGAAAGGGACTCAACTCTTGAATAAGAGAAACCATCTACATTTATTTATTTTATATATCTTTTGCTTTATTTCTTTTTTTGAGTCAGAGTCTTCACTCTGTCACCCAGGCTGGAGTGCAGTGGTGCAGTGGCACACTCATGGCCACTACAACCTCGATCTGCTGGGCTTGGGCGATCCTTCCGCCTCAACCTTCCAAGTAGTTGGAACTTCAGGAGCATGCCACCACACCCAGCTAATTTTTTGATTTATTATAGAGACGAGGTCTTGCCAAGTTGCCCAGACTGGTCTCAAACCCCTGGGCTCAGGCAATCCTCTCACCTTTGCCTCCCAAAGTGTTGGGATTACAGGCATGAGCCACCATGCCTGACTACCATCTACATTTAAACTGATTTTTTCCAAGAGCACTCCCAAGTGTACATGGCATGAGACAACAAAGACTTGAGCAGGAAGCACAGTTTTTATTGGCTTGAAGAGTCAGAGGACAGAGTTTTGGACTTTCGAGCAGCTGAAAATTGAAGGTAGGTTTCCTAAATGAGAGAATCCACAGAGCGTGAAGCCTTTAAATCTGCATGTAAACTGCCCTCAAGTTGTAGACTGCTGAACTGTGAATGGAGGGATTGCCACGGAGCCCAGCAAAAGGCAACAACTGAAGGTCCAAAAAGCTGAACAGAGATTTCCACTGGCAGCCATGGCAGCAAAGAAAGCATTTGAGTTTGAATCCCAAATTAGAGGGACTGGCCAAATGCTAAACACATTAAGGCTTTCCACTTAAAAATCCCAAAAGATCACACTACAGAGCTAAAATCAGTGTCCCAGGACTAAAGATTTGTTCTAAGACTAAGGACAAACCAAAGCTGACTCAGAGTAGCAAAGGATAAAACCGAGCCTCAGCTGGGCACAGTGGTTTATACCTGTAATCCCAGAACTTTGGGAGGTCAAGGTGAGAGGATTGCTTGATCCTAGGAGTTCAAGGCCTGCCTAAGCAACATAGCGAGACCTTGTCTCTACAAAAAAATTTAAAAATTAGCTTGACATAGTGGTGTCTATCCTTAGTGCCTACTACCCAGGAAGCTGAGGCAGAAGGATCGCCTGAGCCCAGGAGGTCCAGGCTGTGGTGAGCCATGATTATACCACTACACTCCAGCATGGGTGACAGAGTGAGACCCAGACTCTAAAAAATAAAAAAGAATTAAATGGAAATTTCAGAACTGAAAAGTATAATATATACAGTGGAAAATTCACTGAATGGTTTAACCACAGATTTGACAGCAAAGGAAAGAATCGGTGAACTGAAAGATCAGTGACAGAAAGATATCTAGAGAATCTCCAAGCACTTAGAAATAAGCAATATAGCTGGGCTCGGTGGCTCAGCCTGTAATCCCACGCCTTTGGGAAGCTGAGGTGAGTGGGTTGCCTGAGCCTGTGGGTTCAAGACTCACATGAGCAGCTTGGCGAGACCTCATCTCTTCAATAAATCAAAAAATCAGCCAGGCGTGGTAGTGCATGCCTGTAATTCCAACTATTCGGAAGGCTGAGGTGGAAGGATCGCCGGAGCCCAGCAGGTCGAGGCTGCGGTGGCTGAAAGCAGCCACTGCACTCCAGTCTGGGCAACAGAGTGAGACTCCAACTCAAAAAAAAAAAAAAGAAAGAAAGAAAAAAGCAATATACATCCAAATACTCCATAGGTCAAAAGAGAAATCATAAGGGAAACTTGAAAGAATTTGTGCTAATAACAATAAAAAGCAATGTATTAGAAACTGAAGGAGGCTCTTTAAGCAGTACTTAGAAATGTATAGCTTTAAGCATTTTATATTAGAAAAGAAGAAATTTGGTGGGGGAGGGGTTTGTTTTGTTTTTGACTTGGAGTCTCACTGTGTTGCCGAGGCTGAAGTGCAGTGGCATGATCACAGCTGCACAGCCTCAACCTGCTGGGTTCACGTGGTCCTTCTGCCTCAGTCTTCCAAGTAGCTGGAACTACAGGCGTGCACCACCACACCCGGCTAAGTTTTTGATTTACAAGAGACAAGGTCTTGCCATGTTGCCCAGGCTGGTCGAAAACTCCTGGGCTCAGGCAATCCTCTTGCCTAGGCCTCCCAAAGTTCTGGGATTACAGGCGTGAGCCACTGCACCTGCCTAGAAAAGAAGAAACATTTAAAATGTAAACTTTCGCCTTAAGAAGCTAAAAAAGAAGAGTGAATTAAACCCAAAGTAAATAGGAGGAGATAGGAAACCATGAAATTGAAATGAATGAAGAACAGAAAACTCAATGAAACCAGAAGCAAAACTGAACACAGAGCTCACTCTCTCCAGCGTCTCCTTGCAGGGTCAGAGTCAACAGCTATGGCTCCTCATCTCAAAGATTCTCAGATATGATAAGACAAGCAAGTTGAGTTAAGAAATACTTTCACACCACAACCATCAGCAACACAGGGGACTCCTTGAGGCCAGAATCGGAGCCATATTCATCCTCTCTAAGCCTTAGGCTCAGTACCCTGGGCATACAGTTGGCCCTTCATCTCTTTGTTGCTTGAAAATGTGAATGAGGCCGGACTCGGTGGCTCAGCCTGTAATCCTGCGCTCTGGGAGGCCAAGGTGAGTGAATTACCTGACCCCGCGGGTTCGGGACCCACCTGGGCAACTTGGCGAGACCTCATCTCTATGATAAATCAAAAAATTAGCTGGACATGGTAGCGCGCGCCTGTAGTTCCAGCTACTCGGAAGGCTGAGGTGGAAGGATCGCTGGAGCCCAGCAGGTCAAGGCTGCAGTGGCCAGGAGCGTGCCACTGCGTCTGGGCAACAGAGTGAACAACTCAAAAAAAAAAAAGAAAATGTGAATGAGTCTCTGACAGTCATTCTGCAGCCTGAGTCCTAATCGTTCAGGACCAAGGTGACAGAACCAGAGTGAATAACAAAGTTGGACTGCCGAGATGGCATCTGAGTGCCATCACTTCCTGGCCATGTGCCTCGGGACCTGACCTCTCTGAGCCAAGTCTCTCATCTGCAAAACAGAGCTGAGAGTAGCCCCCTTTCCATCATAAGCTTGTTGGAAGGCTTCGATGAGAAACCCCCGATGAAGCTGGCGGCCCAGGGTCTGGCACATGTTAAGCATTAACAGCACACTTGCGGTCATCATTGGGGCCCTCCCTCCCTCCTGAGGTACCAGGTCCATCTCTAGACAGCTGGAACAGATAGAACATTCTTTGTGAGGAGATCAAATCTCCCTTCCCAGTACCTCCCCCTACTGACTCCCATCCTCCGCTGGAAGCAGCCTCAGTTGACCGCCTTCCACCTCCTCATCACCACTCTCGAGACCACTTTTTCCCCATAGACGTCTTTGTCTTCAGGCTAAGCCTGAGCAAGGCCTGAGTCCAGAGGCCCTTTGCTGTCTGGACACAGCAGGGCCCAGGCTAGGCGCTCTCCTGCAGAGGAGCCTGGACAGAGCCAGGGGCAAGCCCCCTCCTCTTTGTTGCAGCCACTGTCACCAGGTCTAAGCTTGGGCTGGAGTTTGGGACACCCACGCACACTGTGAACTTCAGTGAACTTGCAGTCAATAAAAGAAATCCTTTTCACACATGGGGTCACGTAAGTGCTCCTGTGGACTGGGGCCACGTGCGGGCCTTCTGCTCATCTCTTGGGTATGTCCTGTCATTCCATCCAGGCCAGACCCTTGTGGAGTCTCCCCGGTGTACTGGCTTCACCTCCCAACTCTGGCCCCTCCTCATACACAGCACACAAATCCCCCAAGGCCAGAGGGAAGCACTGGCCAAACAGAAAGGCCCTAGTGTGAGTGCCTGGGGGTGGGAGGCGGGCTGGGCCTCCGTCTCTCCATGGTTCTGAACATCCTGTGGCAAGACCACCCTGGCTGCTGTCTCCTCCTGGCTGTCCTCCCACCCTGGTCTCTGACGTGGCTCTATCATGGTCAGAGGAGAGGCTCTGCAGCTCCCTTCTCTCTCTAGCTCAAGCAGGGATATACTTGGAGCCCTTCCCGTGCCACGCTCACCCCCAGCACACGAGTACTGACCAAGAGGTGCTTTACCAGAAAGCAAGGGAAGCCCAGCCGCTAAGCCGAACCTCCTGTACACCCTTTCCTACCCTTTTGGCTGCACTCCCCTCCAGGTGAGGACACAGGGCAGAGTGCTAAGCCTGGCTGACAATCGAGTTATCAGCTCAACCCAAGTTGAATGACAAAAAATGATCTGATTCCTCTAAGAACCCGTTAGTACGGAAGAAAACCATTCACATAGGGAGACTGGGTTCCCCACACCAACCCCATTTTGCCAGGATAGAGGGCATGAAATGAAGTCAGGGCTCTGTGGCACTCCACGGAAGACCTAATTCCTGGTTCCTATCTTTGGGCACCATTTCTCAGTCCCTCCTTCATCTCCCTATTTTCCAGTTGATATTCTCCATTTGTTCAATAAATGTGTCAAATACTTTCTAAAATCCAGACGCTCCCTTCCTTAGGGTACTGCTTTGATAAGCCTTTTTCCAGCCTGGGCAACACGGTGAGACTCCATCTCTATAAAAGAAAAAAAAAATTAGCCAGGTGTGGTAGCACATACCAGTAGTTCCAGCTACTAAGGAGGCTGAGGCAGGAGAATCACTTGAACACAGGAGGTCAAGGCCGCAGTGAGCCATGATTGCACCACGGCACTCCAGCCTGGGTGACAGAGCGAGACCCCGTCTCAGAAAAAAAAACCATCTTATCGGCCCTGTCAAAATCTTTTGAAGGGAAATGAGTGGGCTTCATAGGACTTTTCTTAGCAAGCCCATGCTAGCTCCTTCCTTTTCCACCCTTTTCCTTTTCCAACATTCACAGACGCATGAGTGCATGGCCAACCATTCCCCTGTTGTGAGCTGGCTCCCCAGGGCATGACTATGCTTGGCCATGCAGCCTGGTGAGGCCTGCAGCATTGACCAGCCATGGACCTTCCTCCAAGCCTCACAGTCCCCTCTGATACATGTTTGGGTTCATAAGGGCAAAGCTGTATCCTAGGTTGACCAGGATAGATCACAATTTCCCTTGAATCCTGAGTTAAAAGAGCTGATGAACACTCGTCAGCTATTTCTGAAAGACTGACGCTGCCATATATGCACGTGCACAACCCACGCCCAAGCTCACCCACATGTAGGACTCCTGTCGGAGTTACTGGAGGGTTCCAGCTAAGACTGCAGAAACCACAAGGCCAAGATCACCACCAGATTGCTTGAGTCAGCTCATCCCTTTCCCTGAACAGGACCTTAGGATCAGGGCCAAAGGCACTTGAAGGTAACTGTTCCTGAGCAGGGCACACAGATGGCCCTTGTGTCAGCCTGGCCTGCACACTTGCAGGCCAGTGGAACAAGTCGGCCTTAGCTGTCTGCTGAGCTCTGCTGAGGGGTGCCCACCTCTGCAAATGGTCCCAATGGAGGCTAACTGGTGTGGGTACCAGACACCCCAGGCCCTCTTTTTTCTTTTTTTGAGTCGGGGTCTCACTCCATCACCCAAGCTGGAGTGCAGTGGCACCATCATGGCTTACTGCAGCTTTGACCTCCTGTGCTCAGCCTCCTCAGTAGCCGGGACTACAAGCATGCATCACCACTCCTGGCTAATTTTTTTTATTTTTTGTAGAGATGAGGCCTTGCTATGTTACCTAGGCTCGTCTCCAACTCCTGGGCTCAAACCATTCTCCCACCTTAGCCTCCCTAAGTGGTGGATTACAGGTGTAAGCCACCATGCCCGGCACCCAGGCCCTTTTACACCCAGTGTGCAAGACCAGGCGGACACTTCTTTGGCTTGTGCTGGCACTGTCCTGACACCTCCCCTGACAGTACCCTCCCACCCTCTTCCACCCCACATCAGAGGGAGAACAATGAACCCAAGCAGAACACTCAGCCCCAGCTAAGATGGGGCAGATGCTCCCAAGGGGCTTAGACCAAAAGAAACCTGATCCAAGCATAGAGTCTTACTGGCACCCAAGCCAGGGACAAAAATCTCTCAGAGTCATTGAAGCCATGGAGTAGGAAGACTCTGAGGAAGAGGCATGGAGTAAAGGAGGAGGATAATAATCTAAAAACAGAGACTTTTAAGCATTTGGCATATACAGTGTTCTTTCCAGGTTCAAGTCGCTTTACTAATTTGGGAGCATGATAATACACTAAAGCTTTACAGAAAATCCTGTGAGGTATATTTAGACCAGGGTTTTTCAGCCTTGGCCCTATTGACATATCACAGATCATTCTTTGTCATGCTGTGCTATGCACTGGCATCCTTCTCCAGGTGCAAAAATCACCAATATCACCCCAGTCATGATGACCAAAAACATCTCCAGACATTGCCAGATGCCCTCTTCTCACTCCCCTTCCCTCCCTTCTGGCTGAGAGTCACTGATTTAAATTTAGACTTATAGATACCCAGAACTGAATGGAAAACAATCAAGTGAAAATATGTTTCTCCAGTTGTTTTAATTGTCCAGGAAAAAAGGAAAGTCCTGGGAAAAGCAGATATTTTCTGAATAGTTTCAGGGTGTTTTGTTTTTTCCTGTTCTCATTAGGAGCTTATTTATTTATACCTCATCCTTTCTCAAAATAGTTTACGGGACAGGAGACATGCAGGAATATACAGGACACAGTGAAAAACCATGAATCAAATGTAGGAACAAAAAAAAAAGAGAAAACATCATCAGTGAGGAGTTACAGTCAGGAAGGAAATTGTAACATGACCACCCTGTGAATCTGCTCCTGATGGGTCACACCCTCAGCCCCACACTTTCTAGAAGCTACTTATTTACATAATTCAAAGTGTCCTGAAAGAAAATGCAAACTAACTGTTCTTGGAATTGTGACCAGCTAGAATGCCTCCCAGGGGACTTCACAAAGGAGACACTGGTGTGATGTAGTAAACAATGTCCTCAACAACATCCCTGAGAAGGTAGACAGGCCTGAGATCACAGGATCAGGTCTATTCCTGACTCCTCAATGTGGATTCAACTCAGTACAAAAACACAATTCAGAAGTGTACACAAACCATAATCATCAGGAGAGGTCCAGAGGCTGAGATGCTGCTCTGATCCAGAGGAAATTTGGGCTATCTGGAGGAACACCCTTATCCCTAATCTAGTTATTGCTTCCCTTTGCTTAGTTACTTATAATTTAATTTCTGTTTCGAATGGAATACATATATAAAACAGAACTCAAAATTCAAAGTACCGAAGAATACCCAGGGAAAAAGAAGTTTCTGGGAGTCTCTCTGAACCTGCTGTGATTCTTGGAGCTGCCCTCCCCCACCTAGCAATTTTTTTTAAGAAAAGAAAAATAAGTGTCTTTCCTACCCTGCCTCCCAGCTATTCAGTTACCTTTCTCAGAGGCAACCAGTGTTAGCTTTCTGCTCTGTTTTTTATATGCAGGAGGTGACAATGAGCTTGAAATGATGTGTGTGACAGTGCTGTCTGCTAAATACCCATAATGCTCTCTAGATGAACTGATGTGCTCTTGTGAAATGAGAAATCACTCGAGGATTTGCCTGACTAAAAGCCTTCCTCAGGCCTGGGAGAATAGTGAGAAAGCTTCTGGAAGTAGAGCTATGATTCCTCCCTAGAACATTCTATCTATGGCTTCTTCAGTGCAGACACTAATGAACAACTGAAGGCCTAAAGTCTACCGCATGGAGTGAGGCACAGTGGTTTCAGCCTGGAAGAGGATTTAAGGTAGGTGCCAGTGGATTTCCACCAGGGCCACACTCCTCTTCCCCGACCCCACCACCCAAGAGGCCTTTGGAAGTGTGGGGGGGCATTTCATGGCTGTCACAACAGCAGAGAAGGGATTACTGGTATTTAGTGGACAGGATGCTGCTCCAGATAGGCCACACAAAGAAGAATGATCCTACCCCAGATTCCAACAGCACCCCCAGAGGGGAGCACTGGCAGGGACCCAATGCTGGTCTCAGCTCTGAAACATTTTCAGTGAAGTCCCCCTAGGAGCTGGAGCTTGGAGCAACTTCACTCCCTGGCACACCCACCAAGAGGAACAATGCAGGGAATGTGTGCTGAGGTAATGGAAGGACATGTGGAGTGTGCTTTTATTTAGAAGCCAGTATAGAGCTGGAAAACAGCTACCTAAAAAAGTCTGGTTTGAGGATGAGCTCTTGCCTTTCTCTCCAGCCATGATTAGTTAGCTGGGCCAGTTGTCTGGTCCAGACACTCTTAGATGGAAGCAATAAAACTTTATCTCCCAGCTCCAGAGGGATGCTGGCCAATCCATTCTTTAAGTGAGGACCACTGGGCTCAGTGGTCCATGCCTGTAATCCCAGCACTTTGGGAGGCTGAGGCAGGAGAATCGCTTGAACCCAAGAGTTCGAGACTAGCCTGGGCAACATAGTGAGACTTCATCTCTACAAAAATAAAAAAATTAGCTGGGCGTGGTGGTGTGTGCCTGTGGTCTCAGCTACTCAGGAGGCTAAGGCAGAAGGATCTCTTGATCCAAGGAGGTTGAGGCTGTGAGCTGTGATCATGCCACTGAACATACTGGGCATGAGTGAGACTCCAACTCAAAAAATAAAATAAAATACCTGAGGACCATTCTTACCCCTATCCAAAGAGAGGCTGGTTTAGTAGGAAACCTGCTTAGAAGGATGAAGTGTGGGAGGGCTTCTCTAGAGGTATAGTTTCTACTTCAAGTCAGGCAGTGAGTATTCACCTGACCATCTGTTACCACTAGTGACTTTTGTGCACACTCCTAAGATTGTCCTTCCTAGCTGGGCTTGGTGGCTCAGCCTGTAATCCCACGCTTTGGGAGGCCAAGGTGAGTGGATTGCCTAAGCCTGCGGGTTCAAGACCCGCCTGGGCAACTTGGCGAGACCTCATCTCTACAATAAATCAAAAAACCAGCCGGGCGTGGTAGCGCGCGCCTGTAGTTCCAGCTACATGGAAGGCTGAGGCGGAAGGATCGCAGGAGCCCAGCAGGTCGAGGCTGCGGTGGCCGGGAGCGGCCACCACACTCCAGTCTGGGCGACAGAGTGAGACTCCAACTCAAAAAAAAAAAAAAAGATTGTCCTTCTTTCACTCATTCATTCATTCCACAGACATGCTAAGGGATGGCTGCAAAAACAGTCGTGCTAGGAGGATTAAATAGGATTAATCTGGTAAAGAGCTTACACAAGGCCAGGCACACATACATGCTTGGGAATCATTGACTTTGTCAACAGGACTGCCAAGGGCCAGGCACAGGGTGAGACCCAAGGACTACTCAAACAGGCCTCATGGAATCAAACAGGTCTCCTGGAAGACTGCTCCTCTGGGAGTGAGCAAAGATCCCAGGGTACGATGGATGTGGACAGGTACCATGGAGACACACAAGCGAGAGTCCAGCCACTGGGATATCCTACAAGTCCCCAGTTTCTGAAATGTGATCACACCCTCACTCTCTTTTGGGAGACTTCCAACCTGAAGGACCCCAATCTAGGCCACCCTTAGGCTGTGAACAGCCTCTTCCTGGGCAGCCTTCCTGGGTGGGATGAGCCGGACAGGAGATGGTAGGGAGAAAGACTGAGTATAACAGGATGTGCTCCTCATCTCTGGTTTTCTGTGTACAGCATTTAAACTAGGTTTCAGATTCAAATAAGTATGAATAAGCTGAATTTAGGAGAGTTTAAACATTCAGATAAATATGAAGCATAAGCTGAATTTAGGCAAGTCTTTCTATCTATCTATCTATCTATCTATCTATCTAACTATCTATCTATCTTGAGATAGGGTATCACTCTGTTGCCCAGGCTAGAACGCAGTGGCACTATCATGGTCTATTATAGCCTTGAACTCCTGGGCTCAAGGGATCCTCATGCCTCAGCCTCCCCAGTAACTGGAACTTCAGGCATGTGCCACCACACTGTTATTTTTAAATTTTTTGAAGAGACGAGGGTCTTGCTATGTGTCCAGATTGGTCCCACACTCCTGACCTCAAGCAGTTCTCCCACCTCAGCCTCTGAAAGCACTGGAATGACAGGCTTGAGCCACCATGCCCAGCCTAGGCAAATTTCTTTATCTCACAATGACACTGATCTCACAAGGTTGCTATAAGGTTAAGTAAGACATGCAAAGCACAGTAGGCAGCTTTCTTATTGTGTATTTTCCCTCTACCTCATGTTGTCATCATAACTCGTTTCCTTTGTACAGCACTTTACAGTCTATAAATCATCTCACCTGATCCTCAAAATGTCCCTGAAAGGTAGACAGGGTAGGTGTTACTTTCTCCAAACATCAGATGAAGAAACTGAGTAATTCAGCCAATGTCACCTAGTCGAGTGAGCTGGGACAATCTCTTGCCCCATCCCCGAGGAGTTTAATGGGTTTAGTGTGGTGGCCCCCAGGCTTGGTAGCATCCAAAACTGGTTTTGAGGATTAGGCATTCGATTCTCATAAGGAGAGCACAACCTACGTCCCTTGCCTGCGCAGTTCACAATAGGGTTGCACTCCCACAAGAATCTAATGTTGCCACTGATACAACAGATTGCAAAGTTCCACTCACCTGTTGCTCACCTCCCACTGTGTGGCCAGTTCCTAACAGGTCATGGACGGGTATCAGTCCATGGCCTGGGGATTGGGGATTGGTGACCCCTGGCTTAGAGAATTTTTTTCCAGATGGTCTGATCATGAGGTAAGAAAGAAGAGTAGTTCTCAGTTAGGTGCAAGAGATCCCATATAGGCTCACTCAACCCTGGGGGTGCCTAAGAAAGTGGTGGTTGCTAAGCCTGGTCCCTTCCCTGTGCTTCCCCTGTGGCACCTTTGCGAATCCCATTTGGGAGTTCTGGGGAGAATGGGCTGGTCACAGGGAGGAACAGCCCTGCCTGGAGCAACCGGCTGGAGGAGCAGCATCTGTTTAGCTTGACAGAGAGCTGGAAGGAGAAGGAGAGAACCCAAAAACACAGCCTGCTGGAGTACAGCAGGCCTGGGCCGGATGCCAGCCTGGAAGGCTGGGAGAGAGGCTGCTTCTAGGAACCACAAACTGCTGCTGTGCTGCTGATGTGGCAGGGAGAGCACATCTGGCAGAGAATAACTGCCAGTGGCTCGTTGGTCTAGGAGTATGATTCTCGCTTAGGGTGCGAGAGGTCCCGGGTTCAAATCCCGGACGAGCCCTGTATTTTCTGTCCCTTCTCCACCACCACATACACAGACACTGCCTGCCCTTTTAAGGGTGGAAGCAAAGAGATGGACTCATGGTGTTTAAAGGATCCCCCGGACAGCTACCAGTCAGTTTCCCCATTAGTCATGGCTTGTATGTACCCCATTATTTCCACTGAGGCCAGACTTAACAGGAGGTGACTGGCCTGGTGTCTGGCTGAGCCTGAGAAGATTATTGTGAAATGCACTGGACTCAAAGTTCAAAAGCCAGCATTATCCTTACAATTCTGAGTCTCACTTTTCCCCTTGGTAAAATGGAGCAATAAATGGTATTTCTCAGAGTTGTTGCGAGGGTTAAATCAGGAATAGTAGTGTATCTTACAGACATAGGGATTGTTAAGAATAATATTCAAGGTAAAGAGAATCTCAAGGGGGAAACTTCTGGCATCATGGAAGACTGGACTGTCCTCTCACCCAGGACCCCTCAAAACACACATCGGGATGTTAGATAAAATAAAATTTAAAAATTAAAATATGGGCAATCAGCCGGGCTCGGTGGCTCAGCCTGTAATCCCGCGCCTTTGGGAGGCTGAGGTGAGTGGATTGCCTGAGCCGCGGGTTCGAGACCCGCCTGGGCAACTTGGCGATACCTCATCTCTACAATAAATCAAAAATTAGCCGAGCACGGTAGCGCGCACCTGTAGTTCCAGCTACTTGGAAGGCTGAAGCGGAAGGATCACCGGCAGCCCAGCAGGCGAGGCTGCGGTGGCTGGGAGCGGCCACTGCGTTCCAGTCTGGGCGACAGAGTGAGACTCCAACTCAAAAAAAAAAAAAAAAAAGGGCAATCATGACTTTTTTTAAAAAAAAAAAGAAAATTCCCAGATATCAGAATTAAAGAAGGAATGCAAAGACACAGAAAAAAGAAAAGGAGAATGTCACAACGGCTCATGGTGGGTGTCAGACACAGATAAATGTCCAGAGACCTGGAATTATGTCTTAATATGTAGCAGGATAGCTGGGCTCGGTGGCTCAGCCTGTAATCCCGTTTCTTTGGGAGGCTGAGGTGAGTGGATTGCCTGAGCCCGCGGGTTCGAGACCCGCCTGAGCAGCGAGACCTCATCTCTACAATAAATAAATAAAAAATCAGCCGGGCGTGGTGGCGCGCGCCTGTAATTCCGGCTACTCGGAAGGCTGAGGCGGAAGGATCGCTGGAGCCCAGCAGGTCAAGGCTGCGGTGGCTGGGAGCGGCCACTGCATTCCAGTCTGGGCGACAGAGTGAGACTCCAACTCAAAAAAATATATATATATATATATGTGGCAGGATATGTCTTAATAGGTGGTAGGATATGTGGCCTCAGCCCACCCAAGACAATGAGCTGGATCTGAACCCCCTGTATGGAGCTCAGAACATCAACAATCTGCCCTGCCCATGAAAGGAAGACGACAAACCAGTCAACCCTGAGAAATTAAAGTCCCATGCCTGACCAAGTGCTTGTATCGTATCTTGATGTATATTTGCTTCATGGTTTCGGATTCAAGCAGAGAAATTAAATATAAACCTGGTTCAGGACCCCTGAAATCCTTAGGAATACCACACAGCCACACAGAAGCAGAAAAGGTTATGTAAGAAAGTTTTCTTTTCTTTTCATCCTTTTTTTTCTTTTTTGTTCTGTAAGAATGCTTTCATAACCCAAGGCTTATGGAACGCTCACCAAAAAACAAAACAAAACAACAACAACAAAACCTGCTGAAGAAGAGCTCACAATAAAATTAATGTGTATAACATAGAATATTATAAACTTGTATAAAATGTAATAAACTTCCCCCACTATTTTCTCTGTCCTGAGTGAGAAACACAGAATGCCGTAACCGCTCTGTGATCTGACCAGCTGCATGCTTTCCCCCGATGGCTGGAACCCAAGCTGGACCTTGAACATTCACAGGCACTGAGAAAGGTGTTTAGGTTGCTGCTCAAACACAGAAGGACCAACCACATTGCTAAACACAAAAGCTAGCCCGGTCTCCTGCCACAGTCCTTAAACCCTCATATAATCTCCATAACCTGACCCCCTGGTGGTGGACATACCCAGGTAGACCATCCCTTGGCTCTCAGTCCGCCCTAGGACACACAGCAGCCCATTTTGTGCATACATTACCTAATAAGTGCTTTGGACTTACCACCCTGGTATTTAGTGCTTCTCTCTTTGGAATCTCAACCAGTCCCATCTTGTGACAGTGTGAGGTACTCCTGTGTGGGACCTTCCCTGATGATGCTTTTGAGGCAACTCCAGCCATGGTTCAGCTGGGAAAAAAACAAAACTAGACAAGGAAGCAACTCCTCATAAGGAAGAGTAGTGGACACAACAAACAAAAGAGCACCCCAAGAACTGTACATAATACAACATGAAAAAGATGATATAATAAGTATATTTAGGAGTATTAAAGACAAGGCCAGGCTCGTTGACTCAGCCTGTATCCCAGTACTTTGGGAGGCCAAGGAGAGTGAATTGCCTGAGCCCGAGGGTTCAAGACCCACCTGGGCAACTTGACAAGACCTCGTCTCTACAATAAATCAAAAATTAGCTGGGTACGGTAGCGTGCACCTGTACTTCCAGCTACTTGGAAGGTTGAGGCAGAAAAATCACCAGAGCCCAGCTGGTCAAGGCTGCGGTGGCTGGGAGCATACCACGGCACTCCAGTATGGGCAACAGAGTGAGATTCCACTTCAAAAACTAAAACAAAAAAAAGACAAGAAAATAAACCATAATGAATTAGGGCCGACTTGAAAATAAAATGAAGAAAATGAAAAAAAAAAGCAGATAATTGAGGGAAAAAATAAAACATCAAGTAATGAAAGACTGGCAACAGTCTGGGTAACAGAGAGAGACTCCAATTCAAAAAAAAAAAAAAAAAAGAAGCCGGGCTCAGTGGCTTAGCCTGTAACTCCACGCCTTGGGAGGCTGAGGTGAGTGGATTGCCTGAGCCTGCGGGCTCAGGCAACAAATCAAAAATTAGCCAGGCCCACGCCTGTAGTTCCAGTTACTTGGAAGGCTGAGGTGGAAGGATCGCCGGAGCCCAGCAGGTTGAAGCTGATGGCCGGGAGCGGCCACTGCACTCCAGTCTGGGTGACAGAGTGAGACTCCAACTCAAAAAAAAAAAAAAAAAAAAAAGAAATGAAAGACTAACCATTGAAAATAAAGACTCAATGATGTATTAAACAGTAGATTCGATTCATGTAAAGAGATATTAGTGAACTGGAAGATAGAGCTGATGAAATCATTTATTATATGAAAAAGTGATGAGATAGTAAATATGAAAGGATGGTTTAAAAATGAGAATGAATAAGACAAACTCATATATTTCTAATACAAGTCCCTGGAAGAGATTGAGAGAATGAGGGAAATGCAATATTCCAATAGATAATGGTTAAGAATGTTCCCAAATGAAAGAAAGACATAAGTTCCCAGGTAAGAGTCCTAAACTCATAAAAATACTGTGGTGAGACCAGGCTCGGTGGCTCAGCCTGTAATCTCAGCGCTTTGGGAGGCTGAGGTGAGTGGATTGCCTGAGCCCGCGAGTTCAAGACTGCCTGGGCAACTTGGCAAGACCTCATCTCTACAATAAATCAAAAAATTAGCTGGGCATGGCAGTGCATGCCTGTAGTTCCAGCTACTTGGAAGGCTGAGGCGGAAGGATCGCCAGAGCCCAGCAGGTCGAGGCTGCAGTGGCCAGGAGCGTGCCACTATACTCCAGCCTGGGCGACAGTGAGACTCCAATACAAAAAAAAAAAAAAAAAATACTCTGGTGAAACTGCAGAATATTGAAGAAAAAGAGAAAAATCTTAAAAGCAAGCAGAAAAAAAAATACTCGTTTGCCTACAAAGATAATTATATTGACAGCTGACTTCTTATTAGCCACAAAAGGCTATAAAAGATAGAAAACAAAGAATTAGAGAAAACATTTTTTTTTTTTTGAGTTGGAGTCTCACTCTGTTGCTCAGACTGGAGTGCAGTGGCTGCTCCCCGCCCCCCCAGCCCCGACCCGC
>NW_007251045.1:154035-154343 GCF_000164805.1 Carlito syrichta
GCAGACTCACCTCAGCCTCCCAAAGGCGCGGGATTACAGGCTGAGCCACTGAGCCCGGCTAGAGAAAACATTTTTTTAAAAATGATAGAAAAAATATTTTTGTTGCTTATAGTAGCAAAAGCTTATAGAGAAAAAATGCCTTCAAAAGGCTAAGAGAAAACAAATGTCACCTAAAGTTCCATGCCTCCTAAATTCCTGTTTAAATGGTGTGCAATAGCCGGGCTCGGTGGCTCAGCCTGTAATCCTGCGCCTTGGGAGGCTGAGGTGAGTGGACTGCCTGAGTCCGCAGGTTCAAGACCCACCCGGGC
>NW_007251045.1:154524-157760 GCF_000164805.1 Carlito syrichta
GCAGGTCGAGGCTGCGGTGGCCGGGAGCGTGCCACTGCACTCCAGTCTGGGTGACAGAGTGAGACTCCAACTCAAAAAATAATAACAACAATAATAATAATAAATGGTGTGCAATAAAGACATTTTAAGACAAAGACTGAGAATGTGAAGCCCTCAAAAACTTTCACTGAAATGTCACAAAAGGATATATATTCATAAGACTAAAACGAAAATAAGAAGAAAAAAGTGAACTGCAAGGAGGAATGGTGAGCAGAGAAATTTCTAAGTGTCAGTAAATCTAAACAAGCATTCAGACAACGATGATGCTGTTGATGCTGACGGCAGCGATAATGGTGACGATGAGGCTTAATGGGGTTAGAAACAAAGTGAAACTAAAATACTGGACAGAAATATGGGAGACTGTGGAGAAAGAAAACCAGAGTTAACATGTGCTAAGTTGATCTATTATTCAGAAAAAGTATGGTGAGGCAGATTTACTGTAGACTTAAGAATGTTTAGAAAACATATCAAGAGGTAACACTAAGAAGTTTCCCAATTAGTGGGGGCTAGGGAATAAATAAGATAGATAAAATAAACAAAGCTACCGTTTGTGGGGTTTAAATTGGTCCAACTTCTTTGTTGAGCAGTTTGGCAACAATTAGTGAAGTTCAAGATGCACCCACTCTGTGACTCAGAAATTCCACTTCTAGGTATCTACTCCAGGAGGTGTGCATAAAACTGTCCATGGCAGCATTCTTTTTAATATGGAAAAGCCTAAATGCCGATTAGCAGGAGGATAGGTAAATGAATTGTAATATATTCAAGCAATGAAATAGTATTCAGCAGTTAAAATTCATGAAGTGGAGCTATGTGAAGCAACATGGATAAATGTAAAAACAAATGAGAAAAGAGGAAAGTTTGCAGAAGAATGTGTACTGTACAACACCATTTAGGTAGACTTCTAAAGCACACAAATCAAAATTAGGTATTGCTTGTGGATACTTACATATAAATTAAATTTGTAAAACCATAAGGAGGGCTACCTCGAATTAAATATGGTAAGTTCCAAACAGTTGTTAGATTTCAGTCCTGTGCACGTGGATATTTGTTGTGTTATTCTCTGTACTGTGCTTTTCTGCATGTTTTAAATCCTTTTTTTTTTTTTTTTTTTTTTTGAGTTGTACTCTCACTCTGTCACCCAGGCTGCTGGAGAGCAGTGGCATGTTCATGGCCAACACAGTCTCGACCTACCTGGTTCAGGTGATTCTTCCATCTCAGCCTTCCCAGTAGCTGGGACTGCAGGCATGTGCCACCACATCCGGCTAATTTTTTGATTTATTGTAGAGATGAGGTCTTACCATATTGCCCAGGCTGGTCTCAAACCCTGGGCTCAGGTGATCCTCCCACTTCAGCCTCCCAAAGCGCTGGGATGACAGGCAAGAGCCACTGTGCCCAGCTCATGTATTTTTCTTTTTAATGAAAGATCTAGGCATTTAGAAATCAGGGTAAAGGGGGATAAATGGCAGCATCAGTCCCCAGAAAGGATGATCTCCCGGGATGGGATTAGGAGGGAGGCTAAGTCCTGAGTCCAGGGATTACAGAGATTAATTCGGATCATCCTCTAGGCTGATCACCTGGCTGACATGCCCATCATTTCTGGACATTCAGAGATGCATTCCTGGACCACAATTCACCCCCACATATCTCCTAAGCTCTTTCCTCCTGCCCCTCAACTCACTCCCTCCACCCTCAATCCAGGATTGGTCAAGTCAGGGTTTGACCGAGTTTGGCTGCTGAGAACAGATGGTTCAGGTCTCCCTGAACGTCAGTCCCCAATTTAAGGATGAATGGTGACCCTGCACCCCAGAAGCCAGGGAGAGATTACTCCTAATACTGAGGGCCAGAGTTCCCCGTGGAGAGCTTGGGCCTCTGGATGTCACAATGGCCAACTTTCCCTGGTGCCTCCCGGCATTCACCAGGAAGTCAGGAGTCAAGGTCCACTGCTAATCTGACCCTGCTGGGAGGCAGATCTGGAAGGAGTTGACTGGGGCTGAATGCACAGCCATGGGGCTTCCAGAATTAGTCTTTGCTTGTCCCCAGAGCTCTGCATCCCCTAAACCCCCAATGCCAGCCCCTTTCCATCACTCCTGACAAATGCCCTGCTGCCTAAGGATCTGCAACAAACTCTGTGCAGAAGATGTCTGCGGGGGCTTGTTCAACTTTCTCCATGACTGGATCACCGGGGCCACAGGATTTGGAGTGGAATCTGGGAAGCAAAGGAAACATCTGTCATCTCTAAGCACCAGGGAATGGGGGGGGAAGGGGGGCAGAGAGAGAGAGACTTACGGGCTACGTTATCACTAACAGGTAACATCGAACTCTGCAGATAGGAAATCATGTTAACTGATAAGATGGCTGAGAGATTTATGAGATTCACTTATTCATTCTGTGTGTCAGGTACTTTGTGAGATGCCAGAGACAAAAAAATGACGGAGACCTCCCAGTCTTCAGGCAGCTGTACAGAGAGAACTTCGACAACCCAGAGGACTGGTGCTGCCACAGAGACAGACGGAGAGAGCCCAGCAGGGTGTCTAGTGGGAAGGGGTTAGGCGTCAGGGAAGTCTGCTTGGAGGTGACCCTCAACTAATTGTTGGGGGAAAGAAGGATCTCCAGGCAAAAAAAAGGGGCTTCTTTCCAGTGGAACATGAGGCCTTGGGAATCTGGGACCTGTGGGGTGAACATACACAGCCCATGCCCTCAGCCTGTGAGCGACATGCAAGAGAAGGGACTGGCGTGTCCCTGACTTAGGAGTGCCCCAACAATGTTCTGGATATGCAGAGGAGCCCCGGTTCCCAACTGTCCCCACTTCTATCCTGGTTGAGACCCGCAGAGATGTGAAATTGCCTTGTAAAAAACCAGTGCCCAGCAGACATAACTTAAACGAATGCGGGAAAGGTGTAAGAAGTGAAGTCAGTCCTCTGAGCTTCCAAATCTCTCTTCTGTGAGAGTGAAAATCAGTGGCGCCCACTCTGAGCAGGCTACAGTGGGGGCGTGGCTCGCAGCCCAGTCGGGGTGAGACCCCGCAGGGCGATGGAGCGACGAGGTCTTTGGCCCCGAGGGGTACCACCGAGGGCCCCTCCTGGGAGGGTCCCCGGCTGTGGCTCGGTGGGGGTGCGGGGAAAGCAGCGGGTCAGGGTCTGGCAGCTCGCACATCCGGGCCTCGCGCCGCGGAGGCCGCCGCGGAGGGTTGGGCGGCC
>NW_007251045.1:158684-164325 GCF_000164805.1 Carlito syrichta
CCCTTCCTGCACGTTCCACCCTCCCTCCCTCCCCCCAGGCTGTCTCACCCATTCACTGGCCCCTCTCCTCCCTATCCCCCTGAGCTCAATATGCACACACCCTCTGTCTGTGCAAGCGAGAGGAGCCTAGAACGGGGGCTGCGGGGAAGGCTGGCAGCAGGGCTGGGGTCCCCGCAGGAGAGGTGGCCGAGGGAGGGGAGTCCAGAGCCAGCAGAGTGAGTCAGGCACCTCCACTGGGGTTACACATCCCAGGGCGTCGGGGCACTGGAAGGCGTGTCCCTGGCCTTCCGCCTGGGCCCCGGCACCCCCACCCCGCATCCCACAGCCCCTCTTCTCTCCCTGCTCTCAGGACCCACAGTGACCACTCTAGGCTCCTATGAGGTGTCCGAGGGTTGTGAGAGAAAGAAAGGTCAACGCTGGGGGTCCCTGGAACGGCGGGGGATGCAAGCCATGGAGGGTGAGTTTCCCCAAAAGGCTCTCTTTCTTCCCCAACTCCCTTCCCTCCTCTGTCTGACCCCCAAAGCTCCCAGCTAGGACTCTGCCCTTCCCTAAGTTCCTCCCAGCCCCTCCTCCTTCGGATCAGAGCTCCAACCCTCCCCAGGGCTCAGCCTTTGACAGGAGTTCAGGTGCATTCCTTTGGGGCCTCAGTCACCCAGCAAACCAGGATGTGTGTCCCGGGGGAGCTGCCAGACACAGAAAGAGGCCTCCTTGGACAGAGCTTTGAAGCCGCCTTTCAGCAGGGGATTTGTTCTCACTGCCAGCCGACCCAGATCCCAAGCTGTCTCTGGTTGTATAAAGCAGGGAAGTGGGCATGCAAGGTGTCTTTCTGGGGCCACCACCACTGGTTTCAGATGGAAGGCTTGAGGCTTTGGTCCTCTAGGATAGCTGAGTGCCTGAAAGAGAGAGCCTGGGAGGGGGGCGGGTGAGGCCAACCTCCCAGCACACGTGTATCCCTACCACACCCATGTGACTTGGCAGTTGCTGCCAACACCAGGCCCCTGGAAGGCTGCTGGTCCATTTTCCAGGACTTCCTGTGAAGTGTTGCACATTGCACATTCATGGTGGGCAACCCTGCCCCCCCTAAGGGGGACAGATGGCACCAGGGGTCCCAGATGAGGCTGCTGTTAGAAAAAGTAAGACCAGAAATTCAGAATTTTGAAACAAAGCAAAATAATCACCTTCCAAATTTTTTTGCTATAAACAGGAAATGTATTACAGTAAAGGAAGGGGTGCCCACCAGCCAGTGTGGGGCCAGCACCAAACCATGTTTTTCTTTTATACACAAGTCCAGCCTAAGACTTCCCCTGAAAACCACCTTGTGGTCAGCAGGGCAGGAGGGGCTTCTTAATGCTCAGAGAGGAGAGACCTCAGGACACCCAGTGGGTGAAAAGCAAGGTGGACCTTGTAGAAAATCTCAAGGGGTACTTGGTAATATACATGTGAAAGGGCTCCAGTGTTTATCCAATAAAACCTTTCAAATCATTTCCTTCAGATGTTTTATTTCTCTATTTGCTGGCAGGCAACACTTTATTATTAAGGAAAGGCCACCTAGGTCATTTAATGATCTGCAAACCCCAAAACTGTAACTGTTGCCCCACTTGAGACCCACCCAGCATCTGATTCCTTTCCTGACACCCTGTCCCGCTTCTCAGAGACCAGCCTAGAAGGAGGCATCCTTTTGCAAGTGTCACATGGCTGCGCAGGCACCAGCTGTTCTACTTGCCCACAGGCAGCAGGAGGAGGCTGCCAGGTGCAGTGTTGGTCCAAAAAAGGCCTGTGAGGGGGAGGGACTGCCTCCAGACTTGACCTCACACCTGAGGACTCATCCTGAGTACAGGTCTCGCCCCAGGGCTCCTTGGGGACACCAGGTGGCACTGTGAGACCATCTCTATCCTGGGATAGTGAGCTTGAAGGCCCTGGAAGGGCTGTGGAAAGAAACCTGGTGCTGACTCCCTGGCGGGACGTGTGTCTCTCCTAGGGGAGGTGTTACTCCCAGCTCTCTATGAGGAGGAAGAGGAAGAGGAAGAGGAGGAAGAAGAGGTGGAAGAAGAAGATCGAGTGCAAAAAGGTGGCAGCATGGGCTCCCTGTCAGTCAGCAAGCACCGGGGCCTGAGCCTGACAGAGACGGAGCTGGAGGAGCTGAGGGCTCAGGTGCTCCAGCTGGTGGCAGAGCTAGAGGAGACCCGGGAACTGGCGGGGCAGCATGAGGATGACTCCCTGGAGCTGCAGGGTGAGTGTCTGGGTGGGCCTGGGGCCTGCGCCAGAGACACTGTATTCCCCTGGTTCTGAACCTGACACTGGCCCCCCTCCCTGCAGGCCTCCTGGAGGATGAACGCCTGGCCAGCGCCCAGCAAGCGGAGGTGTTCACCAAGCAGATCCAGCAGCTCCAAGGTAATCTAACTCCCAGGACTCGCACTGGAGGGAAGTGGCCATCCAAGTGGTCACTCAGGTCCTTTTTTACTGGGGGTCTGGCTGAAGCATAGCAGACAAAAATAACCCATTTCAGACTTTCACCTCCTTTCCTTTCTTTCTTTTTTTTGAGTTGGAGTCTCACTCCATCGCCCAGGCTGGAGAGCAGTGGCACACTCACAGCCACCCCAGCGTCAACCTGCTGACTCAGACAGTCCTTCCACCTCAGCCTTCCAAGTAACCAGAACTACAGGCACACGCCACCACACCCAGTTATTGTTTTGATTTATTGTAGAGATGAGGTCTCGCCAAGTTGCCCAGGCTGTTGTCAAACCCATGGGCTCAGGCAATCCCCTCACCTCAGCCTCCCAAAGGGCTCAGATTACAGGCTTGAGCCACCATGCCTGGTCTCACCTCTTTTTCCTCCAATGTTGTACCCTGTTCTTGTCTCTCCGCGCTCCTCTTTCCCGTTTTCCTCTGAATCTCCACGGAGCTCTTCCTTCCTCCCCCTCCTTTCTTGCCCTCCCATCCCATCTCTCTCTCCCTGGTTAACCTTTACCCCGTTTCCCCTTCAGCCTCCTCCTCCACACTGTATTCCTGTCCCCTCATTCTCCTGGTCAGCACCAGAGGAGGGTGATCAGAGCTGAATTCCAAGCCAGCTTCCATATCCTGTCCCACCAAGGAAACCACGGGCAAGGAGCCAGTGAGAAGGGACTGGAGTGGCCTCTGCCTCTGTTAAGGGGGTAGAGAAGAATGCTTCTCTTGCTCCCCAGGACCTGAGCTTGTGGCCCCAAAATCTCTTTCTTCCAACACCCACATCCCTTTGTCTCTGGGAAGCAGCAAGGCAGGCGTCCCACATTCTACTTCGCCACCAAATAAAGAGGCAGCTTTTGTTGCTTCTGCAGGCTTCCGGAAGGTTTAGGGGAGCTGCCCTAGAAAACAGCAGGGACTCTTTAGGGGGAACTGAGATCAAGCCAAAAGAGAAGTATAAATGGAGAAAAAAGGAAGGCTGGGAAGCAGGTCTGGAGCAAGGAGAGGTGGATGCAGGGCAGGTGGACAGTGAAGGGGGACATGCAGAGGGGGAAGTGGCAGCACAGGGAAGAGTGTGGGCCTTGGTCTCAGATCACCGCAATTCTTGTGCCCAGCTCTACCGCTTACAGATTTTGTGATCTTGGGCAAGTCACTTTCATTTTTCTGAGACTTGGCTTCTTGTCTATAAAATGGGACTTATTAATTTGGCTGTCTTTCTACTTGGAGGACCAGCTATGAACAAGAAAGAGCCTGCCCTAATGAAGACTACATTCTAATAAGGAGAGGTAAAAAATAAGCTGGGCGTGGTGGCTCATGCCTGTAAACCCAGTACTGTGGGAGGCTGAGGCGGGAGGATCAACTGAGCCCAGGAGTTTCAGACCAGCCTAGGCAACATAGCAAGGCTTCTTCTCTACCAAAAAAAATCAAGAAATTAGCCGGGCATGGTGGTGCATGCCTGTAATCTCAGCTACCTGGGAGGCTGAGGCAGAAGGATTGCCTGAGCTCAGGAGGTTGAGGCTGCAGTGAGCTGTGATTGTGCCACTGCATTCCAGACTGGGTGACAGAGTGAAACGTCAACTCAAAAAATAAAAGAAACAACCAAGTTTAGGTGGTGGTAAATGCTGTGAACAAAATAGAACCATATTATAGAGAGGGGATGGGAGTTTATTTTAGATACATGCTTAGAAAAGTCCTCTTTGAGAAGATGCCATTTGAGTTAAACCCTGAATAATGGAAAGGATGCAGTCATTCAGGATCTGAAGAGTGCTCCAGGCAGAGAAACCAGCAACTTCAGAGTCCAGAGGGGAGAACAAGCTTCATGTGTTTAAGGGGCAGAACAAAAGCCACTGTGGCTGGAGTAGTGCATGAGGTCTTGGTGAGAGGACCTTCGAGGCAGGCAAGGTCAGATGATGGCAGGTCTTGGAGGCCAGCTGACAGGTATGGCTTCCATTTCAAGTGTGGTGGAAAGTCATGGGAGAGTCTTGGTCCAGGCTGGGACAATGTGATTTACTTTACATTTTTAAAAGGTCACTTAGGTCACTGTGGCAACCAGATGGAGGGAAGAGACTGGAGGCTATGAGTCCTGTCAGTGGGGTATTGCAAGGGTTCACCAAGAGATGGTGGTCACTTGGATTACGGCAGTAGAAATGGAGATGAATATATTTGGAAGGTGGAGCCCTCAAGACTTGCTGATGAATGGAATGGGGGAATGAGGGACATAGAGATGACTTTACCTTGAGAAAATGGGTGGATGGTGTTGCCATTTGTTGGACTGGGGAAGACTTGGCAAGGAACAAGTTTGGGGACTAGGGGAGCCGTTTAAGACATGTTTTCTACCTGTTGAGTTTGAACTGCGGACATCCAAGTATGTTAAGGAGGCAGTTGTATGCATGAATCCAGAACCAGGAAAGAAAGAAACTAGGGCTAGAAATATACAATTGGAGTCATTAGCATATACGTAGCACTCGAATCTACCAGAGATTGTCATGCAATCACATGGAGAGACACCAGAAGAGAGAAAAGGGCCCCTCCCAGAGACACCACAGTATTTTAGATGTCTAGTGTAGAAGGAGAAACAAATAGAAGAGACTGAAGTAAGAACAACTCCTGAAGTATGAAGCATGTCATGCCCTGGAAGTCAAGAGCAGAAAGCCCTTCAAGGAGATAGTGGTCTACGGTGTCAGAAGTTGCTAAGTCAAGTGAGTCATCTACTGGATTTGGCAAGTTGGAGGACCCTGAGGCACTTCAGTGCAGACACACTCCTGATTGCATTGGGAGTGGAGAGGAAGTGGGGGTAATGGAAAAGGTGAGTACATATAACTCCATCGTTATCTGAAGAGGCAGGGAAGCAAGTGAAAAGTGGGGTCAAGGGGAGTTTTTTGTTTTTTAAGAAGGAAATGCTAGATCAGATTTGTATGATGAAGGAGAAGAGCCAGCAGAGCAGAAAAAGGTAATGATAGCTTCCGCTTGGAGAAGGGACATGCATCCTTTCAAATGGGCAGGAAGCTAGGAGATCAAAGTAGTGGTGCAGCCAGGACCCACCTGAGCAGAGTTCTAGAGCGCCGGCCTCCTCCGCAGGGTGGTTTCTGAGATCAGATATCCGCCCTGCGAGGCTCGGAGGGGTGGCCTGAGCCCCGCCCCCTCGCCGAGCCCCCGCCCCGCGCGCACGCGCGTTGCCCGTTTCCGCCTAGAGGGGGCGCGC
>NW_007251045.1:164542-170185 GCF_000164805.1 Carlito syrichta
CCAAGGCCACCCTGCACCTTCCTTTCCGCAGCAGATCTGAGAATGCCATATTTTAGGGCCAGACTGCAGGGGCTCTAGCCCTCAGGGAGATTGGAACCCTCCTGTCAAGGGCATATTAGGGAAGTGGAGGTTAGTCTGTCTCCCCAGAAATCCCAGCCTTCAGGGCCTTCATCCCAATGACCGGTTTCCTCCTGTGTCACCTTCACAATGCTCTCCAAGACTGGGACCCCCCTGTGCTGTCAGTAGTGGGGATCAACCAGCGACTTTCTTCCTTTCAAATAGGAAGTCAGAGACTCTTAAGTGGAGATGCGTGGGCTTAGCACAGAGGTCATCATTTAATACTTGTTGAACAGACCAGGAGAGGTGACAGGTGGGATCATTCTCGAGCAGGAAGGTTTGGCAAGAGACTCGGGAGAGTAGAACAGGAGGTCTCCCCTGAGATGCCCTGACCTCCCCGCATTCACATCTGATGCATGCCCACATTTTCCTTCTTCAAGTGTCTAGGTTCTTTTTTTTTGCATTGGAGTCTCACTCTCACCCAAACTGGAGTGCAGTGGCGGCGAGCAGCCACTGCAACCTTGACCTGCTGGGCTCCGGCGATCCTTCCACCTCAGCCTTCCAAGTAGCTGAAACTACAGGCGCGCGCTACCTCGCCCGGCTAATTTTTGACTTACTGTAGAGATAAGGTCTCGCCAAGTTGCCCAGGCGGGTCTCTAATCCACGGGCTCAGGCAATCCACTCACCTCAGCCTCCCAAAGTGCTGGGATTACAGGCTGAGCCACTGAGTCCGGCTTAGGTTCTCTTCTAATAATAATTTTAAAAAATACCCAAACATGTAATTCCGTACACAGATGAGATACTCAGTAAAAGTTTGTTGAATGAGGCCAGGCATGGTGACTCAAGCCTGTAATCCCAGCACTTTGGGAGGTTGAGGTGAGAGGATTGCCTGAGCTCAGGGGTTTGAGACCAGCTTGGGCAACTTGGAGAGGCCTTGTCTCTACAATAAATCAAAAAATAAGCTGGGTGTGGTAGCATGCGCCTGTAGTTCCAGCTACTTGGAAGGCTGAGGTGGAAGGATCGCCTTAGCCCAGCAGGTGGTGGTCATGAGCATCCCACTGCACTACTGCCTGGGCGACGGAATGAGACTCCAAATCAAAAAAAAAAGAAAAAAGAAAAGTTTGTTGAGTGGCTAAACACCTGCTTTATTTATGCCTGGATACAACAAGTATCTATTGAGGTGCATTATGTAGGCACAATGCCAGATCCTGGGGACAGACAGACATGCTTCTGCCTTCTTAAAACTAATAACCAAGGGGAGGGGAGGCCAAGTACACACACGCATACACACTGCAAAGTACAAGGTGCTGTGAGAACATTTACTAGTTGAAGTTTGAATGGTGAGTGGAAGGTACAGGGGGTGGGGGCAGGCAATGGGACAATGTACCTTGCAGGGGGTTTGTGGGAAGGTCTTGACCCACATTAATCCCCTAATTCTGAACCCCAAATCCTAAATTCACAATTAGTGTCAGTGCTTCTATACACTTTTAGGTTTTGATCCCAGATGAATACCCATGTCCAGAAACCCTGAGATGCTCTATAGAGCTCTCATATATTGTGAGAATTAAAAAAATACATCTATAAATATAGACTTGTGAAAATCTAAACACCACAGACAGATATGATGTGAATAGTAAAACACCTCATCACCTGCTAGCCCACTCAGAAGCAATTACTCTTGATGGTTTGGTGCATAGACCTATCCAGGCCTTTTTCTATGTCTTTGTTTATTTGCACGTTATATTCTATACATAAATACTTTTTGCAAAAATGAGATACAACCATATGTTTTACAGCTTGTTTTTCTTTTCTTTTTTCTTTTTTGAGTTGAAGTCTTACTCTGTTGCCCAGGCTGGAGTGCAGTGGCACACTCATGGCCACTGCAGCTTCAATCTGCTGGGCTTAGGTGATCTTTCCACCTCAGCTTTCCAAGTAGCTGGCACTACAAGTGTGCACCACCACCGGCTAATTTTATGATTTATTGTAGCGATGATGTCTCACCATGTTGTTCAGACTGGTGTCGAGCCCCTGAGCTCAGGCAATCCTCTCGCCTCTACCACCCAAAGTGCTGGGATTACAGATGTGAGCCACCGTGCCTGGCACTTACAGCTCCTTTTTCTTTCCAGTTAATATGGAAACCTTTTTGTGTCTTCACTATAGATCTGCTACTTTCTTTTAAGAGGCTGCATGATATTTTATTTAATGGTAATCAGTTTCAACAGTCTCTTATTGATCAACATTTAGGTTATTAAAGGTTATTATCCCATGTTTGGTTACCATGTGATGCACTTACATTTGAGTTTCAGCTGTGAACTCTAAATGCACATTGTTTTGGGTCCAATATTTACCACAGGCAGGTCATGGGAATGCAGAGGCTTTGTAATTTCTAAGCTCTCAGGGCAAATAGGTAAAAATGATCTATGTGATTTTTTTTTTTCCCTTGATCTTTTTCTTTCTCTCTCTCTCTCTTTTTTTTTTTTTCTTTTTGAGTTGGAGTCTCACTCGGTTGCCCAGGCTGGAATGCAGTGGTACAATCACAGGCAGCCCCAACCTCCTGGGCTCTGATAATTCTTCCACCGCAGCCTCTGGAGTAGCTGGGACTATATAGGTGTGTGCCACTACGCCTGAATAATTTTTTTTTTTTTTTTTTTGGTAGAGATAAGGTCTCAATATGTCGCCCAGGTTGGTCTCAAACTTTTGGGCTCAAGAATTCTGCCTCAACCTCCCAAAGCTGGGATTATAGGCATGAGACATTGCACCTGACCTATGTGTACTTTTTTTTTAATCAGATAATTTTTAGAAAGACTTAGGGCATCAATAAAATACTATAAATTAGGTTAGGTCTTTAACTGTCAGGCAATTCCTTAGAAACACTTAATACTTTTGTTTATAGTGGATTAAGTTGTTGCTTTTGGTGCTAGGCCTCAAAAGCTACTTTTCTGCTGTCCCTTCCTAGATGGAATCGTACTCTTTTCCCTTCTTAGGGATTTCTTTTATCCCATACCATATGGGTCTGTATGTCTCTGATTGGGTAGAGACTAGGTTGTCAGGAGTGGCCAGACAAAAAATAAGTTACGATTTTTTTTTTTTTTTTTTTTTGAGTTGGAGTCTCACTCTGTGGCCCACACTGGAGTGCAGTGACACGCTCCCGACCACTACAGCCTGACCTGCTGGGCTCTGGCGATCCTTCCGCCTCAGCCTTCCAGTAGCTGGAACTACAGGCATACGCCACCATGCCCAGCTAATTTTTTTGATTTACTGTAGAGATGAGATCTCGCCAAGTTGCCCAGGCAGGTCTCAAACCCGTGGGTTCAGGCAATTCACTCACCTTGGCCTCCCAAAGTGTGGGATTACAAACTGAGCCACCGAGCCCAGCCATAAGTTATCTTTAATTTTGTGCACCTAGAGCATGGGGGATGAGTTCACTTCCGTCTTGACCATCTTGGCCTTTGGGCTTTGCAGGTGAGCTGCGGTCTCTACGGGAGGAGATTTCCCTACTAGAACGTGAGAAAGAATGCGAACTTAAGGAAATAGAACGAGAATTGCATTTGGCCCAGACTGAGATCCAGAATCTGCGACAGGCAGCAGAGGATTCTGCGACTGAACATGAGAGTGACATAGCTTCCCTGCAGGAGGATCTCTGCCGGATGCAGAGGGAACTTGAAGACATGGACCGCATCCGTGGAGATTATGAGATGGAGATTGCCTCCCTCCGTGCGGAGATGGAAATGAAGAACTCTGACACCTCCACTAGTTTGAGTCTCTCGGATTTCTCCGGGTTGCAAGGTAGGAGAGCCAACCGTTCTCAGGTCTGTCAATGTAGTCAGGCAGAGGAGAGGAGATAATATATAGGAAAACGCTAGAACATGCTAGAGCATGAATTGGTAACCTCTAGAAAAATCGTCCAGGTTGAATTAAAGACTGTAAGAGAGAAAACCCAGATGTTACACAACTAGCCCTTGGTGGTGAAAGATACAGCACCTGGAGGTGTACCCTGGGAATTCTTCAGTGAGCCATTGGGTCTTTGTTGATTTGACTGTGGGAAAGTTCTTCCTGGGAAAGTTTCCAGTTCTGAGATGGGCATGGAAGTACCTGTCACCTTGGGAAGCTCTTCCTACTGCTCTGACATCATAGCACTTTGCCTAGACCACTTTTTGGAGACTTCTGGTCCTGTCTCCCAGGTCCCAGGATGCTAATTCTTAGACTCTTTTAGCCCTCTCCAAAGTAGAAGCTTTAGAGGCAACAAATCAGAGCACAAGACAGAGAAGAAGGGAAGTTATTCCTAGCAATACATGAGGTACTCAAAGGCTTAGAACTTTGCTTTCAGACAGCGAGTCGCCCAGCTAGTTGCTAGGATTCATGACATCAGAGAGTCTGCCTTTATTCTGAGACTAGATTTATGATCTGGGCATAATGGAGGCCCTATATTTGGCCAGGTCAAGCAGAGGTGGTCAACTAGGAATCAAAGGCCTACAAGTTTCCCCAGCTGAATCAAGCCTCTCAGAAGAGCCTTTGGACTCGAGGCACTAAGAGAGGGAGCTGGCACAAGGGAGGTTTTGGCTGGAGTCACCAGACATGAGTTCAGATACTGAGCTCCACTAATTAGCAGGATGAATGTGGTCTAGTTATGGTCTTTCTCTGAGCCTCAGTTTCCATATCTGAGATATGGAATCAAAATTGGTTAATAAAACCTTACAGCTAGATGAGATTCTTTTTTAGTGGGGGAAAAAAAGACATTAGGGGAAATGTAGATAAACCCAAACAAAGTATGGAGTTTAGTTAACAGTAATATACTAGTATTGATTCCTTGTTACACTTAGTAACAAGTATACCGTGGTAATGTGAGATGTTAACAATTGGGGAAACTGGGTGAGAATGCCTTCAGGGAACTTTGTGCTGTCTTTGCAACTTTTTTGTAAATCTAAGTCTATTCTAAATTTTAAAGTTTATTTAAAGACAAAGTCTTACAGGGCTATTTTGGGGATTTGGTGAAGTTGGAAGCATGTTGAAAGCACTTGCACACTGACTGCATCTGAAGCTGAAACCATCATGGTTAACTTAGCGCATGGTTAGTTTTCATTAAAGATTAGTTTCCTGCCTTCCTTCTATGGTAATTTGCAGTATTCTAAGGAGTGCTAATTAGAATTAAGAGAAAGCATTAGAAGTCATTTTCGGGGTGTTGAATCTTCCAGCAGGTAAGATAGGTCGTGTATTCTAATTAGAAATGAGAGAAGTTAGCATTCCTTAAATATCAGTAGAATCAGTGTTCTAAGAGATTTAATTCTTTTTTTTGAGTTGAAGTCTCACTCTGTTACCCAGGCTGGAGTGCAGTGGCATACTCACACCCACCACAGCCTCGACCTGCTGGGCTCAGGCGATCCTTCCGCCTCAGCCTTCCAAGTATCTGGAGCTACAGGCATGTGCCACCACACTCAGCTAATTTTTTATTTATTGTCTTGCCATGTTGCCCAGACTGGTCTCGAACCTGTGGGCTCAGGCAGTCCTCTAACCTCAGCCTCCCAAAGTGCTGGGATTACAGGCTTAAGCTACTGCGCCCAGCTAGAATTCTTTTTTTTTTTTTTTTTT
>NW_007251045.1:170608-193714 GCF_000164805.1 Carlito syrichta
AGGCTGTGGTGGCCAGGAGTGGCCACTGCACTCCAGTCTGGGCGACAGTGAGACTCCAACTCAAAAAAATTATGAGGAAACAAAACAGATTATAGGTGTTTGTATCATCACAGCATTAAAAAGTATTGGTGACTGATACTCAGGGACAAATGCTGGGCATTTCAGCCAAACCTCTTCTTTTTTTTTTTTTGAGTTGGAGTCTCACTCTGTCGCCCAGACTGGAGTGCAGTGGCCGTCCCGGCCACCGCAGCCTCGACCTGCTGGGCTCCGGTGATCCTTCCGCCTCAGCCTTCCGAGTAGCCGGAATTACAGGCGCATGCTACCACGCCCAGCTAATTTTTTTATTTTATTGTAGAGATGAGGTCTTGCCTGCCCAGGCGGGTCTTGAACCTGCAGGCTCAGGCAATCCACTCACCTCAGCCTCCCAAAGGCGCGGGATTACAGGCTGAGCCACCGAGCCCAGCTCAAACCTCTTCTGATGCCTGAGCGTGATGTGCGTCCCTGGTCAGGATGGGCTTTTCTGTAAGCAGTTAAAAGACCATTAGAAGGAACTCTTGACCACATCCACCAGTGTATTCAGTGTGGTGATAAAGGAAGTAAAAGGAAACTTGGAGTGCCTATGTTGTCTCTGAAAGGCATGAACTGGCAGTGTGACATTTGACAATTCACATCACTCATATTTTTTACTAAAAGCATAATAGGAATGTAATCATAAGCAGTTAAGTGGAAACTTTAAATACAACAAAACAAAAACTTAATGAAACCCTCAAAGCACCTAAGAGCTCAGGACTCTGCTTCAGTTGAGGCTTTGAAGATGAGCACACAGGGCATATCTTCTGGGCAGAAGAAGAGAAAGGCAGCTGTCTGAAAGAGGATAAAGACGCATTGCACTGTGGAATTTTCTGGGCCCTGTCTTCTAGACCTCTACATGTGGTATCTCTTTTCTGTCTTCAGGTAAAGAGATGCTATTCAGCCTTTTCTCAGGTTCCAGACAGGAAGCCTGGGACTGGTCATCAGTGCCTTTCTCCTGAGGGTCTCACCTTTCTCTGCTTTTCCTCTGCAGAGGAACTGCAGCAGCTGCGGGAACGCTACCATTTCCTGACCGAGGAGTACCAGGCCTTGCAGGAGAGCAACAGCAGCCTCACAGGGCAGCTTGCAGATCTGGAGAGCGAGAGGTACAGCACTCTCTGGAGAGCGAGAGGTCGCGGGCTCTGCAGGACTCTTACCTTGCAGGGCTCTTCCCTGAGGACAGATGTAGCGGCCCTCTGCTCCTAGAGGAGCCAGTCCTCCCCATGGTGTCCCTGAGGGTCCAGAGACTCCTGGAGGCAGGCAGAGGGATCTAACACTGGTGTCTCAGGCCTTGAGTGAATGGGCTCGAAAGTACAGTTTTCTTCCGTTCTAGGCACTGGGGTCTGGCTTGCTCTGCCATAGAGTAGACCAAAAGAGATTCTTTAGTTGCCCGCACAGTCTTGATGCAGTCTAATGGCACGTGCTTCCAGAGGAGAGCTGGCTTGACACCAGGCCCAGCCTCCAAACCAACTGGAGTGGCACTCTTAGAGTCTCCCGGAGCCAAATATTCCTTTGCAGAATAAGATCCTGGAGACTTCTTCTGTAATCTTCTAGGTGTGTTTATTGGAGAGGTGAATTGCAATAAAGACCCCTTACTATCTTTGGTCTAAAATGGAGGCATCTGGACCAACCTCACTTGGTTGGTGATACTGGGCAGAGTTCCCTCCCAGCAGGGCTCTGGGCTTCTGGATTACAGGACACGAAGAGCAACAGAGAGATGGCTGGAGTCCTACACACTAAGGAGTATGATATCGACAGAGTCTCAGACGTCAGAGATGGATTTCCTAGAGCCTGATCCTGAAATGCAGTTGTTGCGACAGCAGCTGCTGGGAGCTGAGGAGCAGATGTATGACATGCAGAACAAGGTAGGGCGCAGAGGGTGGGGTGGCTGGACCCTTCATGTCTGCCTTGCTCCTTCCCCTGACCTGTGGTAGAAGCATCTCCTTAGGATAGAGTGGACAGAGGAGGCAGGCACTGTGGCATGAGACAGTGCTCGGAGGCTTGCTTGCTTGCCTGATGTAAATATCCAATCCCAGCAATGCCAGCCTTCCCTCAGCCTGTTCAGGAAGCGCATGTGGTACCTGCAGTAAATCAGCTTCCCTGTTCTATCTCCCACACAGTGTAAGAAGTTGTGTTGTGAGTTGCAAGAGCTACAGCATCATCGCCAGGTCGGAGAGGAGGAGCAGAGACGGCTGCAGAGGGAGCTCAAGTGTGCCCAGAATGAGGTGCTCCGGTTTCAGACCTCCCACAGTGTCATCCAGGTAAACGACTGCTGGGGGAGGCATCTGGGGAGGGCAGAAGGGCCTCGCAGAGGCACTGCCTCAGCAGGGGTGAGCACAGACAGCTGGGCTGTGCTCAACTGACCCTTGCCCTACAACCAAGGCCAGGCTACTGGAAACCTGTTGTGGAAGTCATATAGCATTGCATTCTAGAAACCGTGGTCATTACTGAGTGTCTGTGTCACAGAAGAAGCCAACTATAGACCTGTGGCAGCTTCTTAAGATGTCTGTGTCTGAAAAGAAACCAGTGGTCTGTAGAGGGTCTGCTGTTTCCTGAGAGTAACTGTTCTACTCACGCCCTCCCCACCACAGAATGAGGAGCTGAAGACTAAACTCTGCACCCTGCAGAAAAAGTATGACACTAGCCAGGATGAGCAGACCGAGCTCCTAAAGATGCAGCTTCAGCTTCAGTCCGAGCTCCAGCAGCTCAAAGTCATGAAGTCCCCAGTCCTAGAAAGCCAGAGTGAGAAGGTAACAGCAACTAGAGGTGAGGGGTAGCTTAGGAGCTGAGCACATCTGTCTGAGGTTTGGGGAGGGCGAATCAGAATAGCGATTGCTATGGAGGCAGCACCACTGGGTAGAGAACACCAGCCCCTCAAGCTCTTTACTGGATGAGAAGGCACCAGGAAAGGAAGTGAGGGGCAGGGAGAAGGAACTCGCAGACTGCTGGCAACTGAGAGTGACTTGGGCAGAGGAACCAGGGGTTGAGGAGCCCAGAGGCACTGCCCAAAGCCCCCTCCGCCTTAGGAGTTACTGTGCCGGCTGCAGAAACTGCAGTTCCAGTACCAGAACATTACATGCGAGAAGGAGAAGCTGCTGGAATTACAGCACCAGCTGCAGCAGAAGCTGCGGTGCCATGAGGCAGAGCTGCAGCGCCTCAGGGACATGGTGGCCTCCTTCCAGGAGAGCAATGAGAAGGTAAAAGGAGCTTGCTTGAGGTGAGGAAAGTGTGGCCAGGCAGAATCTTTTGTGAGAATGAGGGTAGAGGAGGAGTGGGAGTGGTAGGTGTTCTTTGAAGGGGCCAGTGGTGAAGGACTAAAGGGGAACTTAGTAGAGTGGTGCTTTTAGAGTCACAAGGGACTCCTTTGATTTTAAATAAGAGCAGCAGCCTATTAAAAGGAAGCTCCTTCCCCTCCCCCAAAAAGGAAGCCCCAGAAGGTGTGTGTGAGCCCATTAGGAATAGGTCTATCTTGGAATTCCTGGCTGGGATGACACTGGGGCTGGGAAGGGCAAGGGAAGATGGATCCCTTAGTCCCAGCCTGGGGAGAGTGCAGCAGCAGGGCACCGGCTGACAGCCAGGCCTGCCTCCCCTACCAGAACACAGAGATTCACTCCCAGCTCCAGGAGATGAAGCGACTGTACCAGGCCAGCAAGAATGAGCTAGAGCAACAGAAGCACATGTATGACCAGCTCCAGCAGGATTTCCTGCTCTACCAGCTGGAGCTGAAACAGCTCAAAACAACCCAGCCCATTCCTGAGGACAAGGGGGAGTGTGCTAATAAGGTAACTGTAATTCAGAGAGGTGAGAGCTCCTGGGCACTTTCCCGAGAGAGGAGGTACAGAGGCAGAAGGTGAAGTCACTGGCCGAGGGCTTGATGGGCTTCCTAGGCAAGAAGCAAAGGCCTAGAGCCACATGCCGCCACTTTACCACAGTTTGTCCTGGCCATGACTTTGAGCCAGAGCCACAGCTAAGTAGGATCCGGACAGTAGGATCCCAGTCTGAACCCTGAAGTCTGATTCCATGTGTATAGGCATTTATACATTGGTGTCAGCACTGTAGCAATATCTAGTCATTCATGGAGAACGCACCTCTCATTGTTAGAACTTGAGAGAGGGACTGGTTTTCTGAGACAGACTGCATATGCTCTTCTAAAGGGGGCTGTGGTCTTGTGCCTAGAGCACTAATTGGGTTGTAGAGGGACCTAGGCTCTTCCAGGACTTAGCCTGTGACTTTGAAGTAGTTCCATTTTTGAAGCTTGAATTGCACCCTCTTTAAACTGAAGAGAATACTACTCTTATCTCACTTCCTTTTAGTAATAAATCCTGGTAGTGACAAATAAGGCCTGATTCATTTTTTCCCGTTTCTATAGTGTATACATTACAAACTGTTATTAGCACTTTCAGCCCTGGTTACTGATAGGAAGTGGGAAGGTGTTGAAGTATGATAGAGAAAAGGCACCAGGTCACAAAAGATGGTGGCATTGGTCACATTTTGCCAGAATATTCAGTCGTTCCCACCACAGTCAATAGCAGCCTGTGTCCCGAGGGAAAGGCCTCAGGAGACAGGGGGCTGGAAGGGTCATCTGGGCCACCTGAACAGTGTACTCGCCCTTCTGTGCCCAGGCTCCCGCTTTCCCCTTCCTCCACTCCCACTCAAGTGGGGCTCACTGCCTCCTCTCCCAGTGGGCCAGGAGAGGAGTGCTGGATACGGAGCCATCTTTTTCTCTACGTACAGAGCAACATTGAGCTTTTTCTGATGTTAGAAGATTTGGGGTTTTGGAATCATGGGATGATTTTGTCTTCTCAACCTAATTCAGCAATAGCTCATTCTTTTCTAAAGATTTTAAGAGACAACCGGGTGTGGTGGCTCACGCCTGTAATCCCAGCTTTGGGAGGCAGAGGCGAGAGGATTGCCTGAGCCCAGGGGTTCAAGACCAGCCTGGGCAACTTGGCAAACCTCGTCTCTATAATAAATCAAAAAATTAGCCAGGTGTGGTAGCATGTGCCTGTAGTTCCAGCTACTTGGAAGGCTGAAGCTGTAGGATCATCTGAGCCCAGCAGATCAAGGCTGCGATGGCCATGAGTGTGTCACTGCGCTCCAGCCTGGGCAGGAGAGTGAGACTTCAACTCAAAAAAAAAAAAGGGGGGGGGGGAGATGATTAGAAAAACAAAAATGGGGAAAATTAGGGTAAAATAAAGTCCTTATTGGTAAGGAGCATAATAAGTTAGGTCCAAAAACAACTGGGGTTAATGGGAGTACCAGGAGCTAGAGTTCCCAGCAGGGCAGGAAGATGGTATCTACCCCAAGGAATGGGTCAGAGTAAAGGACGGTGGGAAGTGGACAGAGAGGGGTATTGCTAGGCTGCCTCCCGATCTGCCCCACAAGGGAAAGGCAGAAGAGTTGAGGCACGGCCCCCAACAGGCCAGAGCAGCCTGCTTTGAAGAGCAGCCTGCTGGGGTTCCCCATTCAGCACCTAGGCCTGGTCTGTAGGGGCCCAGGTGACTGTGTAGGGAGAGAGACCCGGTGAGTTGCAAGAGGCAGGAGAGCGCAGATGTGCTCTGCTCACCAATCTCACGGAGTGACCCCCTTCACACCCCGCCCGTTCACAGTGTGAGACACTGCTGTCCAAACTGACAGAGTTGCAGGAGAAGTACAAGGCCAGCCAGAAGGAGGTGGGGCAGCTGCAGATGGAGCAGTGTGAGCTCCTGGAGGACCAGAGGAGGATGCAGGAGGAGCAGGGCCAGCTGCAAGAAGAGCTGCATAGGCTCACATTCCCGCTGCCCAAGGGTGGCCTCTTCCTGAAGGTAACCCAGCCAGGAGAACCAGCCAGGGCAGCACCGGCCTCTGTTGGGAGGCTGCTCTGAGAAGCCTCCCATGTGACTCTACTTGGGAAGAAGAAAAGGTAGAATGTAACTCTTTCTTTTCCAAGCTGGCTACTCCTTACTTTCTCACCAGTCTCCCCAAACCCAAAAGCCCAGTAGAGCCAATTAGGGTCCTCATGAGGGCTTCATATCTTCTATTCTGGAGTCTGTGTGGCATTTTCTATTTAGATAGTCCAGCTGGAGAAAATGTACCTAAAAGCGCCTTGTAAACTACAAAATACATCCAAACATAAGCGTTCATTACTACTCAATTAGCAAATCTCCATAGAAAGACTCTCTCCCGTCCCCAGCTAGGCTGTGCAAAGCCAACCCAGAGATTAGTCAGGGAATTGAGCCCACCAGGGAGGAGGCATGGAGGGAGGCATAGGTCTTGCCGCAACCGCCACACTCCTTTGCCTCCTTCCTTCTGATCCACTCAGAGTCAGGAGCTGCTTACAAAGTTACAAGACCTGTGTGAATTGCAGCTGCTCTACCAGGGCAGGCAGGAGGAACAGAAGACACAGATACAGAACCAAGAGCGTGTATTAAAAGAACAATTAGAGGTGTTTGAAGAACTGCGATGTTTCAAAGAGTCTCATTTCCAGGAAGTATTGGAGAATCCCGAGGATTCTAAATCGGCTAAATCCTCAAAATGTGATCGAAACAAGGTAACCACAGGAGAGGTAGGGAGATGGTATCACAGGGAAAGGGGTGCTCCAGAAGGGTCAGAGTTAGGAAGAGGCCTGTTGGGAGTAAGGATAAGGCTGGCTCTGTCCTTCACCATATACCATTTTCAAGATGTATAGTCAAGCCAGTGTTTGTTTGGGTTCTTTTGGACTGACTCTAAATGTGTACGTTTCTCAGTTGCCAAAGTCTAGAACCTTTTGGTGTCTGGATGAGGCCAATCTGGGCCCATTCATTTCCAAGGGAGAATTGCTAGCACATGGGGTTCTTAGTACTGACTATACTATTGTCACTGGAACATTGGTGGCAGTGACAGATCAGGGGTTAGCCAGAAATCCACGCCTTTCAAGCACCAGCAGAGAGGTGACACATGCAGACGACAGTGGCACAGACGAGAGTGACACAGGTAGAGATTGCCACACAAGTCACTTCAGGGCTAGGGGAAGAATTTGGTCTGAGGTCTTAGCATGACCAGAAAGAACAGTTTCCATTTATGTTCTGTTCATTCAGATCTTAGTCTAAACAAGGACAACCAGGGAAGAGCAGAAATCCACACTGTGAGACTGGATCATCTTCCAGGGGCATCAGATGTCCAGGATGGAAGCCTGACCACACAGTGCTGGGAACCAGGTGTAAAATGTTTCCCTCACTGATCTCATCCTGGGCATCAGCAACCCAGAAGCAAGGCCCAGAGGCCACACTCTGGGGCAGGTGACACAGGGAAGAGCAGTGAGACCTCGGCTCCAAGTTCATGTCTTCCAAGGAAAGAATTCTTCCAAGGAAATGACCACATTCAAGGCTGGGGTTAATTTTAGAATTGAGGTAGGGGGAGGGACTGGGCCTACAGGTCAGAATGGTATGTACACCTGACAGATGAGGGTGAGTTAGGGAGCCAGGGTATTCAGGAAATCCACTCAGCACTGCTCCAAGGAAAGAGTGATATGCCAGAGTGCAGAAACCAGAAATGAGAGCCCAGAAAACATGGAGTATCTACCCTGGGGAGATTTTCCCAAACAAGCAAGAAACTGACACGTACCAGTTACCTATAGGCCAGGTCAGAGACATAGGCTTAGCGAGGCTGAAGTGTGGGAGTGCAGTTCACCAGGGTCTGCTCTCGGATGTCTGCACCAGGGGAGGTGCAGCTGGAAGGACTGTGGGCTGAGAATAACGACCATCTCCCACCCCTGCCCCCAGAAGTCCAAGCTGTTCATCAAGCACATGCAGGCTCTGCAGGAGCTGTACAACACCAGCCAAGTGGAGCAAGAGCTCCTGCAGCAGGAGCAGGGGCGGCTCCTGGAGGAGCACAAGAGGCTGCAGGCAGACCTACAGCTCTGCCTGGAGGAAATGCAGCTGCTCCAGGTACAGTCCCCTTCCACAAGGATGAGCCTCACGTCCTGCAAGGACAGCTCTGCTGATACGGCGCCCAGCAGTGAGAACGGTCGCAAGAGTTGCAATAGCTCCACTGATGATAGCGAGAGCTATCTCAGGAGTTACACCAGCACCCAGGCCAGCAATGAGAGCTTTCTCAAGAGCTATGGCAGCAGCACCAGTGCCAGCGAGGCCTACGAGAAGAGTTACCGCAGCAGCAGCAGCAGCAGTGTCACCTACAAGAAGAGTTACAGCAACACCAGCAGCTCTGATACCTGTCACAAGAGTTATGTCAGCAGCTGTGCTGATGACGAGCCTGTGGAGCTGGAAGACTTGGAGGTAACAGTGGCCAGGACAGGCAGGGGAAGACGGGCTCTTGTCTCTTTAAGAGATGCGTCACCAGGGGAAGGGCACATGAAGTGAGGTGGGAACAGGGTCAGTGCCCACCTGGGGAACTACTGGAAGTAAATGAGGTCCCTGTCCACAACAGCCCTGGCTCCCACTCAGCCCCTCATATGGAGATGGCCCCATCTGGATGGAGGCCTAGGATTCAGGACTCTTTGTCAACACCGTCATGGTGCTCTTCATGGGGAGAAATGCGGTATCCCCTGGGCAACTCCAGGTCTGTGTGGCCATTGTTCAGTATCCAGGGAAGGGCCTGGCACAGAGAGCAGGGTGGAGGTCAGGCACTTCTCAGGGTGCCATCATTGCTCCCCACCCCCACAGCATGTTGAGGAAAAGGTTGCAGAGGTGTTGGCCAAGCTGCAGGCAGTGCAGGCCATGTACACGATAAGCCTGAAGGAGCATGACCGACTGCAGGAGCAGATGAAGAGGGCCCTGGACAAGCAGAATGAGCTGAAGGAAGAGCTGGATGCCTGTGAAAAGGCCTTCAGGGAGTGCATGGAAGGCCTCGAGATGCCCGTGGCCTCTCAGAGCGACAAGAATGAGGTAACTGCCATCAGGGAGGCAGGGTTTCCTCCGGGAGTCTCTAGAACCAGAGGAAGTCATGGCCATTTCAGAGAGGCTAAAGAGAGAGAGACAGAGCAGGGAGACTGTGAACCCCAAGAGGCTGAACAGTATGCTCATCACCGATGGGCATTGCCCAGGTGCCCACAGTGCTGGGATTTACTGTTCATCAAGACTCTTATCATCGAATCGTTTTTCTTTTTCCCTTTTCTGTTTCTGTTCTCTTTTGTACCCTGGAACACGTCTGTGGAGTCATATTTCTTTCACTGCCAGTCTTCTTTCATCACTTTTTGTGACATTGCTTTGTCTTGTCTCCCATGGCACGTCAAGGACAGGGCCTTGTCCCCTTCTTTTGGATTTCTCATGATGCCAAGAAGAATGCTCTACATCCCCTAGGAGTGAGGCTGAAGGCCTTGTCTCTGGCCAGGAGTTCATAGTCCAGTGGGGTTGTGAGGTCACTGTGTGTGCACGTGGGAGAGATTCAAAGGGCAGTGGGCACGGGCCTAGGTGGGCTAGTGTTGGCACCTGCGGAGCGGGTAATGATGTGCTGCCATCAGCTGAGGGAGGCAACTTGCCTCTGCTTCCAGGAGGAGGTACGGGAACTCAGTACACTCGGACATGTACACTGCAGTTCCTTAAGTCATGGCACCTATGGGAGAAATGGGTGGGGTGACTGAGGAGTTCCCATGCCAAAAATTCTACAATAAATGACTTAAGGTTCTGAAGTGCTAGCAGCCCGGTAGTTATTCCCCGGACAAGTCACAGTAAAAATGTAACTTTAAATCATCATTTTCAAATCCTTTTGGCTATAAATCTTTAGGTGCCTCAAGTTGGGGAGAAGCTATTTGTAAAACTAAGAGGCTCATTTTCCACAGTTCAGTGTTGTCTATTTTCTACTTCCCATGGGCATTAGCAGGGAAGTTTCTGAGGCAGTGACCCCCCAAGCAAGGGCTTGGGCTGGCATGTGGGCCCAGCTCTGGGTGACTGGCCCTCCACCACCAACAGATCAAAGAACTGCAGTCCAAGCTGCGGGAGCTGCAGCTGCAGTACCAGGCCAGCATGGACGAGCAGGGCCGGCTTCTGGCTGTGCAGGAGCAGCTGGAGGGGCAGCTGCAGTGCTGCCAGGAAGAGCTCTGCCAGCTCAAGAAGAGGCCCTCCGTGGCCAGAGAAGCCCAGGGCAAGAATGGCAATAAGAACACAAACAAGAACGCCAATGGGGCCAAAGTTAAAAAGGTGACCGAGCTGTGCACAGATAGTTCTAACAGCAACTTGGAGATCAAAAAGGTGAGTGGTAGTCTTAGGAGCCAGATAAGCAGAAAGGTGGAGGAGATCCTGGGAAGAAACCTCATCTCCACCGCCACTTCCAGGTGAGGGATCTGTAGGGAGGCTTCTGGGATTTCTAAAGTGTCCACGTAGTTTTGTCTTAGTGGAAGGCTGGCGCTCTTCTTCCTGTGAAGCTGTGGAAAAAGTGGGAAATGGACAACTCATGTCGTGAAGTACAGCCCCAGAGAACCATAATTCCTAGGCTGGATGATGCTTCAATTCGCCCAGCCTCATTTTCTGGGGCCCTTGCTTTTCCTGGGTTATGTACCCAAGAGAAGGATCAAATAGATGAAGAGAGAGGAATTCACGCACTGATAATTGAAAGGATTAGGTAAAAGAGGAGCCCTCCTAAGGGGTGGAAGCAGCAGCTGAGGCTCAGAGCCCAAGGATCTGTAGCTCTAGTGGCCACCTCAAATGCCTTCATGTCCAAGTAGATGTCCTGGTCCTGAGAGGCGAGGTGTGCCTGCTCTCCCCACGTGCCCAGGGAAGTTGGCTCGCAGTCCAAGAACGTAGTGCTACAGCCTCGCGCTGTGGCGTGCTGGAAGTAAGAGGCTTCTGGGGAGAGCACAGCATTGTAATGAGGGTGGGAGTCTTCACAGGTGACAGCAGCCCCATTCCGCTCTCCCCCACCCACAGAGTCTGGAGGTGGTGCTGTACTATAAGGCCAGCCTGAAAGAATTAGATGAGCTAGCAAAGGAAAAGAAAGAGGAGACGGAGGAGGAAAAAGAGGAGAAAATGGAAGAGGAAACAAAGGAGGCATCCTGGGGTGAGCTAGCTTCTGAGCCACCAGACCCTGGGGAAGTGAAGTCCACAGAGAGTCAGGAGGCAGAAGAGGAGGAGCACAAAGACCTAGAGGATAAGGAAGAAGGCAGCGAAGAGGAGGAGGATAATGACTCTCCCCCTGCAGCCGCTGAAGAAAACAACTTCCTCAGACTTTCTGAGAGCACAAAGGTAACCACAGCCAAAGGCTGGAGCAGCAAGAGGTGGGTTCCTGGGCTCAGGTGCCCTGGTGTCCAGGTGACCCTGCCAAGGATGGTCTCTGGGAGGAGAGGCCAGCAAGCCCTGAGGTCTGGTCCTCCGGAGGTGGGATCGGAGAGGGCATGAGAGAGCGAGGGCATGAGAGAGCGAGGGCATGAGAGAGCGGTCTTTCTGAAATGAGCCCAGCCCAACTTGTTGTAGCCATCTCACAATGGTCACCTCTTCTGGGGACAAAGTGGCATCTTTGGAGTCCTGTCTCCTTGCATTTATGTAGTAGCCCTTTATCTTCCTTATGGCACTGCGTGAAGGACACTCTTTCAGGGTATTGCCATTAACCTGGGATACTCAGTCCGGTTTTCCTATGGTGCTCTGTCAGGTTTAACTTCTATTGTTGCTACTAGGAGTATGGGAAGAGGGTAATTTCTTCGTAGGCTCGTATCACGCACTAGGTTCTGTATATCACAGGACATGAGGGTTGGGGCTGGGGTGATCAGGAGTGATAGGAAAATTTTTCAGTCTGTACAGTGGGAGGCGATGGCTAGTTCAAGGAGACCAACCCCAGCCTTAACCCTTTAGTTGCTGGATCTTTGAGAGGTTAGGGTGGAGATATGCTGGGGACATTACCAGCTGGACAGAAGTCGTTCTGGATTTTAATAGCTGGTATATCTGCACAAGTATGTACCAACTAAATTCCTGCCCTGGGCTCCACTGGGAGCTCTGATTCTCTAAAGAGTTTGAGCATTTCCTGAGTAAGTCCTCAGGTTACAGTACAGGTTCCTTCTGTCCCTCTAAACACAGGGAAAGAAAATAAGTCTCTTGTGGTGAGTTTACCCAGTCAACTCTAAGGATGTCTGGAATTTCTGGCAGTTTGATCTGCAGCACTGGCTAAGGATCCAGCATGCAGTTCTCTATTAACCTTGTGTCAGGAGACCATTACTTAGATGTCTAAGTAGGAGCCACTGCAGCTCCTTCCCCAGTGTTCCCTGTCCTTGATTTCGTCATATTCTATCATATGATGTTTCAGAGCCTCTTGAACATCTTTAGCTTGGGTGCCACATTTCTAAAGCTAGACCTAGTTTTTCTCTTCAAAGTCAAGTACGTTCTTTGTATCTATGTTTGGAGATAGCCCTTGTCCTGATGAGTCTTGCATCTTTTGCAGGCAGCTCTACAGGAGTGTTTGTTACTACCTGCAAATTCAGTTTCTTTCTGGATGATTCTTACAATCAAAGAACTAGCCCTTCTCCATTAGTAGCTTTTTAAAGTCCTTTTTTTTTTTTCACATATAGCATTAGACTCCTAGGGGATTTTAGGGACCAGTGCCCAAAATATTAAGAAACTTGATGGGAAGCAGACCAGAACAAGGGGATTAACAAAAGCCCAGGTGGCCTGGCAGAAGATTGGCTCTTCCTAGAATGATCAGGAAAAGTATCCACCCTACTCCTCTAAGGAAGCCGCTACTCTCAGGAGCTTCACAGGAAAGGTCTAGGTGCAGAAAACTCCTGCTTGGCAAGAGACGAGAGGTACATGACAAGACAGAGCATGGGACTCCCCAGCTGATTTGGACCTAGCTGCTGCTTAACGTGTTGAGTTCTGCAATTCCTGCAGGCTGCCAGTGGAGAGAACCAAGGCCCCGGCAGCAGAAAAGAAATGCTACTGCTCTGGCTTACCTGTTTTTTAACCTCTCGATTCCTTTCTCTTTTCCCCTTGTTTTCTCATCTTCATTATCTGTTGGATTCATGTGTTTCTGTCTCACATCTCCTGTCTGTCTCCTTGCTTCTTTCTCATTTGATGTGTTGCAGCCATCCCCTACCCCCGATCCCCCTATCTTCTCTTTGCCTCTTGTAGGCCTGGTGGTCATCTCGGCTTTGCTCTGGTGCTGGTGGGCTGAGACGTCGTCCTAATGCAGGTACTGGTATTGCTTCCTCTCCTGAGGGATAGGGGGAGGGTGCAGGTTGCCCTGGCCTCTCTCTCCCTTTTCTCTCAGCTGCTTAAGTCTTGCCTTTGCCATTTTATGTGAGGTGATGCTCAGGTCTGAGTTTTAGTCCTGGCTTTTCCTTGGCTATCACAAAGTCTGTAACATCTCTGAGCATGTCTTCTTCGTGCAGAGGGAGTTGGAATGCTCACTAGAGACATGGTTTGAGTTTCTTTCCTTGCTGGGAAAAACTTGGATAAGCCCAGCACTGCTGCAGCTGTCAAAGCTGCCTCTGACTACTTTTTCCCCCCTCATCCTCTGTGTGATGGTAAGATTGACCACTTCTGATGAGCTGATGTTTGTCTGCAAGGCTGGTCTGGGCTCTCTTTGTCTTTGTGTAACCCCAGAGCCAAGCTCTCACTGCTGTTGTTACTAGGATGGCAAAATAAGGAATTATTATGGGTGGGAGAGGTCTGAAGAGCTGTGATCTCTGTGATCCTCCCAGGGGCATTTCCATGAGGGCAGCCTAAATTGGTCCTTCATTGATGAGAATGGAACTGAACTCTTAATGTATTAAGCACTTTTCTGCTGAAAAGTCCTCCGATTTGAGACTTCTGGTCTCAGAAAAAGATACCAGTAAACATTTTATTGGTTCTCTGTTTATCTCTTTTGGGGCCAGATGCCATTGAAATTGAATTCCCAAGCTAGGCTTTCTGGAGAGAATATGGTATTGATGGAAGGTTTCTACTAGCCAGAGATATGTATTCTCGTGAATTCAGGACTGGTGGATTCCAGGCACCTTCCAGTTGGCCTCGCCCACGTAATCCAGCCTAATAGCAGGATACAGAATTCAGGAGGCAGAACCCTAGGGTTCCATCTGCCTCTGGAACCTGTAATAAAATCTCTCTTGTCCTGTTTCGGCTCCTTCCCATGTTCTCCCTGCCACCCCTCTTCCCCACCCTCTTCTCACGTGCTGAAGGTGGAGTATAACAGGCTCAGTGCACACAGTGGCAGCCGCAGCATTTGTGGGGGGTGCTTCTCACCATTTCCTTTTCTGTCCTTCCCCTCCTCCCTTTTTTCCCTTTTCAGCCCTTCTTTTTTCTTCTTTATTTCAGGCATTCCAGTTGCTCCCCATGGATGGTCTTTACCTGCTTTAGTGACAGGGGCTGCTCCCTGTACCTGTCCCCTGTGCACTCCAGAGGTCTTGAATCCCTATGAATGAGATCCAAAGTATTCAGTCATAGCCAGGTCATATCAGAGTGAGAGGGAGGGATGCTGGTGAAGGGCCTGCCTGGGGGAGCCTGTTATTCCCAGAGATCTGGAGAGGTCCCAGAAAGCAGCTCCCACCCAGGAACTGAGGCAGCATGATACAATAGAAAACGTGGCTGGTGAGCAGGCAGAAGAACTTGGTTGAGTCCATCTCTGCTTCCAGGCATCAACCCAGTGAGCAAAATGTGTAATCTGAACTTAAAGGACATAAACTTCTGCCCTCCTCACAGGGTTTTTGTGAGGATCAGATGAGTTAATATATATGAAAGTAATTTATAAATTATAAAATATCAATAAGAGCATATGCTTACCAAGTACATGCTAGTGTCACTTAATATATATTAACGAATCCTTACAACAGCCCTATGAGGAAGCTCCTGTTATGATTTTATATATGATTAAATCATAGAGGTTAAGTAATACAGCCAGGAAACAGAATCAATGTTAAGGTCTTAATATCAGCAACAGGTAAACTTCCAATCTTGTTTCCCCTTGTCATTGATCTTTATTTGAGCAGTTTTCCTTGATTGATCCCAAGTATTTAGAAGACACCATACTCCTGTTTAGGCAGATCACATGAACTCTTTTGGTAACTAAAGCATTAACTTATTTCAACTACTGTTTATAAACCCTTTTGCATACTGTGTCCACTAAGTGTCCTCTCCCCACTCCGTACCTGCATTTGATTTTTGCCAACGGGAGATTTTTTTCATCCTTCCCCCATTAGATATAGTCCATTGTTCTTACCTGTAAAGTTTTGTGTGCTGTTGTTTTTTTAAATCTTGACCCTGTCGTTTAAAAATATTCACTTCTAAAAAAAAAATGCTGGCCGGGCTTGGTAGCTCAGCCTGTAATCCCAGCACTTTGGGAGGCCGAGGTGAGTAGATTGCCTGAGCCCGCAGGTTTGAGACCCGCCTGGGCAACTTGGCAAGACCTCATCTCTACATAAATCAAAAAAATTAGCCAGGCATGGTAGCGCGCGCCTGTAGTTCCAGCTACTTGGAAGGCTGAGGCGGAAGGATCGCTGGAGCCCAGCAGGTTGAGGCTGCGGTGGCCGGGAGCGGCCACTGCACTCCAGTCTGGGCGACAGAGTGAGACTCCAACTCAAAAAAAAAAAAAAAATTTCTGAGCACGGTGGCTCACTCCTGTAATCCCACCATTTTAGGAGTATTGCTTGAGCCCAGGAGTTTGAGACTAGCCTGGACAACATAGCGAAACCCCATCTCTTTTTTTAAAAAAATTTTTATAAATTCATTTCTTCTACCAGCTTTACATCATCCTCAAGAGTGACAAGCTCACCTTCCATAGCTTCATCCAAATGACAAGTAAGGACCAAGCCTCTAGAGAGTCGTTAGTCCATTGGCCACTTAATAAATGGTCATACAACAAACTGTACTGTCACCCTGCTCTCATTTCCACATACTATCTGAGGGGCATCATGGAAAGCCTTGTCAAGCAACTCAAGTCCAAAACTATGATTTCCTTGACTTGTCACTTGGGTAACTGGGTCTGCAAGGAAAGCAGACTTGCCCTTCTGAGACATCCACACTGTCCCTGTCCTCATCCAGTCTGGAAGGTTGACTCTGCATGGTGTGAAGGGCACCAGGTCACATTGTGGATTTCAGTCTCTCCCGCTTCGAGAACATCAGACTGACACTCCTAGCAGTGTACATTAGGATGTAAACATCTGAGTGTGTAAATATTTTTTCTAGCTTCTTGGTCTTCATATGTGAATTACTCTGTATATCCACCTGTAATATTGTTTTGCTTTCCATTTCGTATCTTCTGTTTGTCTTAGTGTGACTATTTCTATAGATTCAGGAGATTTTATTTGCTTTTTATAGTTGGCTTTAAATCTTCTTTTTAAATCAGTTACTGTCTGAGCAAATGTGTTCTCAGCATTAATAGGCTATACTCCATTTTTACCTAAAATCACTTTTCTGTTACCTTATATTATAGCTTATGACTCAGAATCCAAATTCTGCCTTTCAAGTAATACAGTAAAAAAGTAATGAAAATACAAACTCTTTCTCCAGGTATATATTTTCTTATCTAAAATTTTCCTATCCCCTAAAGGTTGCTTTTGGATATCTTCTCATGGTGTCACTTGTCCCTCAATCAGCAGGGTTTGCTAGTGGTTGGCAGTGTCTGGAAGCCTCAGCCCACCCTAGCACATGTGCTTGGAAGTCTTGGCATTGGGGTGTTTGAATGACCAGGGCCAGTGGCAGGTTTCTTTGCATTGTCTTGCACTAACATCATTCTCGGCAAAAGGCCCGGCTTCATGAGACCTTCCTCCTGACCTGCACTCAGTGGTGGTACAAGCTCTTCACCTCCCCTCAGTCTCCTTCCCCCTCTGTCCTCCTGCTCTTTGCCCTCTTCTCTCTTGCCATGTCCTCCAGTCCTTTCTCACTGCAGCCATTTGGAGGACCTTTGAAGTCCACCCAAGCTTGCTTCTATGCATAGGCACTAGTATTTGTCTCATTCCATTGGGAGAAACGGAGGCCTGAACACAGGCAGCCACTGAGGTGATGCATACAGGGTTGGGCCACGTGTCTAGTGGGACCAGAACTAAGCACATTGTCTGCACTGTGACCCAGGAGTAAGAGCGCCTGAGCCACATGTCCCCGAGTTGCCCTCAGGTGGCAGTAGGCAGGTGACTGTGGCTTTGGGAGAGTTTGGAAGGCTGGACACTCATGGTTTCTCTTTGGTCCCCACAGAACATGTTTGGGCTGTGGAAGCCTGTGGTATTCTTGGCTATTGCAGCGGTGGCTCTGTATGTGTTACCCAACATGCGACCGCAGGAGTCAGAGTTCTGCCTCATGGAGTGATGGCAGGCCTGGGCCAGCGAGAGGGCAGCTCCCGGTGGCCACCACCCTCAGCTTTGGGCAGGACACACTGTGCCAGAACCCTCCTGTGTGCTCCATGTGTCCCCATCTCCTCAGCCTCAGTCATCTGGGCTGGAGAGACTTGTGGGGAACGGCTGGCTCCCACCTCCTGCCTTGTGTAAGAACCTGGGTCCCTTGTAATTAAATATCAACCTAATGACACAAGACTTTGTGGCTTTTTCTTTGCTAAATGCCTCACACAACCAGAGCAGCATGGTCCCCTTTAACCAAGTGCCTCAGGAGGGCCTGGCTCCTGAAGGTGGCTTGACAGGTGCCTCAGAAACAGGGCCGGCTCCCTGTGGCTCCCTGTGCTGCCAGCCGTGTTGCAGAGGGTGGCTCTGTGATTTCTAACGCTGCCGCAAGGAACTCAGCTGAGCATGAAGAAGTGCAGTGAACAGGGGGTGGGACAAAAGGCCCCCCTTGGGCTCCATGCCCACACCCATTCATGTGAGAAGGATGCCGGAAGAAGATCCACATGTGAGCCTTCGTGGCCTAGTCCTTGTGACTTCTCAAGGGATTCATCCTCAGAGATGACATGTCACTTAACCAGTCAGGGCCCAGGGGGTAAGCAGGTGGCACACTCAAAGCTTTAACTGATGAGAGTTAATGAAAAGACTATGGACCGAAGTCAGAGTTAGGAGAACCGACAAGGAACAGTGAATCAGTACCAGGCACGAGCAACAGTGAAAAGCTGTCCCCATCCCAGGTTGAGGGGTTAGCAAGTGCTGGAGTCCTGGCAAGGGTTCAGGCGTGATGGTGGCCACAGGGCCTGCACCTCCTGCCAGAGCCATGTCAAGTGGAAACCGTGTTTCCCTCCCTCTCCTCCCACCCGCCGGTTCCTGATGGTACCTCTCCTGGGCTGGACCCAGTAGGGAGCCAAGAGTGCAGAATAAAGGTGAGGTCAGTTTTCAAGGTCAGCCTCCTGGAGTGCAGAGCAGGACAGAGGGTTGAGAATGGATCAGAGTGGGGACAAGCAGGATGACCAGGGTAGTGTGTGTGTCCCTGTTGACCATCATTCCTGAGGAATCTCTTGAGCCTGGCTGTTCTCATCATGAATGCTTCCAGATGGAAGTCCCCACATGTATTCTTAAATTGTAGTGGACAGATTAGTGGTTTCCCTGGCATCCTTTGTGCTTCCTGCCCACCTGATGCCAAAGGACTCTGTTCCATTCAACCACACACTCAAAGTAACGTGTATGGATTGTGTACTGTGCTGGCCCTGCCAAGCACTCAATTAATTCATTTCTATCCCAGCCCTTTCCTAGGGGGAGTAGTAAGGACATTTAGAACAAGGAGAGTTTCAAACTGTATGCAACCCAGAAAAGTGACAGGCTGAACTGAGTGATCTTAACAGGCCTGGGGCTGGTGCGACATCATGACGAGCTCCCTGTAAGCATGGCTGCAACTAGACAAACCGAGGGCAGTACCCCATGTTCTTTCTAAGTGACTCCTCTTTGAAGATAGTCCTGATCTGGGGTGGTCTAGCTCCTGGCTATTCTGTGTGGCCCAGGAACCAGCAGGAGCAGTGTCACCTGGAAGCTTGTTAGAAAGGCAGACTTCTACCTAGATCTGCTGGCACAGAATCTGCATTTTTTAACACAATCCCCAGGTGATTCGTATGCATAATGAAATTTGAGAAGCACTGGCCTAGTCAGTTGAATTATATTGTATGTTTTGAGTTGTAACCTAATAAATTCATAACCTAGCTGGTGCCAATCGTCGCTTGTTCTTGAGTGTGGTGAGACCCTGCTGCTTATCTGCTTTACTCCAGCCACTGGTTGGGTGGTGAACATATGCAATGGAAAGGACTGGATGATTACCTATAGCCATTTTGAATTTGTGTCCCCGGCAGTGTTAAAATCCTAACCCCCAAGATGATGATTTCAGGAGGGGGAGTCTGAGGAGGTGCTTAGGTTACAAGAACAGAGCCTCAGGAGTGGGGTTAGTGCCCTTGTAAAAGAGACCTGGAGAGAGCCCTCACCCCTTCTACCTTGTGAGGTACAGTGAGATGACAGCCATCCATGAGGGCGCAGGCTCTCACCGCAGACATCTTGATCTTGGACTTCCCAGACTCCAGAACGGAGGAAAGGAAACTCCTGTTGTTTATAAGCCACCCAGTCTATGGTATGTTGTTGCAGCAGTCCAGATGGACGAAGACACCAAGACTCCCCAACTTGACTTGGAATCATGGCCAAGATGGAGGCCAGGTTCCATAGGGTTGCTCTTCTCATCTTGTTGCTTAGAATGCAGAGCTCCTGACTCAGGACACCCGCCCTTCTGTTCATTTTGGAACCTCTCTCTTCATTCAATGTAAACTTTGTGCCACCTCTGTTACTGATGCACTGTTACCAGTGTCTATTAAAGAGGCCTCTTTTTGTTGAGTGTGAAACATTCACTTGAGCTAGCTTGAAAGAAGGCAGAGGGGTTGATTTTAAGTGGACAGAGATGTCTCTTGGAAGTCACAGGCGGGTATGCACCCAGGCCGAAGCCCAGCTTGTACCAAGGACTCAAAACACCTTCGGGGCCTCTGTCTCTCCCTATTCCCCTCTACCTGCTTCCTTTCTGGCTGACTCCCAGTGGGCTGCTTCTCCTTCCCAGGCGGCAGGCAGAACAGTCACCACCTGCTGCTTCTGTCAAGGACCTGTTGCTGATGGGGGCAGGGTGAGTGGCTCTGAAGATGGCAGGTACTGGTTTTGATCCTGGCAGGTGGAGTGTTAGGCTGCAGGGGAGCAGCTTGGAGGTCCAGGCAGTGATCACTGCAGGGGTGTGGACAGAGCTGTGGGGAAGGGCTTTACTTACACTCAGTCCTCAAGATACCAGCAGAGGAAGCAAACTAACTTTTTCCAGTCACCTGTTAGATGCCAAGCACCAGGCTAATTGTCTCTTGTGTTGTTTCCTTTCATCTGCACACACACAAAATAATCCTCCTGAGAGCATTATTAGTTCCGTTTTACAGGTGAGAAAACTGAGGCCCCAAAGAGCCACACGTGGCAGGGCTAGAATTCAGCCCATGGATCACTCCACTCGGCCACACTCCTGGCAGCTGGGTCAGAGTCACAGTCAGTCTCACACAGTGGTCAGAGTGCCTACTGGGAGCCTGGCCAGCGCAGGATCATCACAGGTGACTGTGGAAATGTCCCTGGTTCAGAAAAACAGGATTTTTCAGACATGGCCCGCTGGACCCGCTCACTTGGATTCAGCCCTGCCTGAGTTGAATATGGCCAGTGTTGGTGGTGATGAGCAGGGCCTTGGTGGGAGAGGCAGGGCCAGGTGAAGAGCCCGCAACCTGGTCTCCCGAGAGAGGTCAGCGGGTAGTGACTCAGGGGTCTATAAACGGCCCACAGCCCCAGCCAGCACCGCCCCAAATACTCAGCTGATGAAACCCCTTGTAAGCCCCTCGGTGAGCCCTGCCTGCCTTGGGGAAGAGCGCGCCGACTCTCCTCGGGGAGGGGGCCCTCCTTGGCAGGGTCAGGACCGGCATTGTGCACGGTCTGTTCCGGCCTGCCTGGTCGGGCCTGGGGCCTGGGCTCATGGGCTATATTGAGGGCTGAGTCACCAGCCTGAGCCTGGGTCAGGCTGACTGTGACTGGCTGCTGGGGCCTGAGTCAGGCCCCGATTTATCCTGGAGAGCAACAGGCTCAGGTTTCTGGGAGCAGTTGGTGGGGGTGATGGGAACTGTCCCTTGGCACTCTGCCCCTCTTCTGCAGGCCATTCACTTGCTCCCCTGCGCCCACACACTGACCTCTCCCTGAGTGAAAGAGTGAGTCAAAGCAGGAGAGCAAAGGAACTACCCTCAGGAGTCCTCTCTGCTCGCCAGTATCTTCAAACCCTCCCACCCTAACAGAGGCCCCCAGCTGACTGGGGAACCTCAGAGAATGCCCACGAAACAAGACTGTGAGCCAGCAGGGCTTGGAAAGGGGCTGTCGGCTCCAAGCTTCCCCACCACTCGCCCCTTCTCTCCTCCCCAGCAGCTCAAAGAGAGGAATCTATCCTTTCTCAGAGCTGCGCCTCAGTTTCCTCATCAGGGCTTCGGCCACAACCCTGCTGAACCCCAAGCTCCTGGCACCTCAGCTTGGCTGCCAGAAGCCTGCCTTTTCTCACACACGGTTCCTTGTGAGACCCAGGGACGTGCCCCAGGACCCTGGCATCTCTCCACAACAGAGCTCAGCCTCTGAGTGGGTGGACAGCACTGGTGCCCGATGGGTGGCCCTGACCATGGGATGGAGGTGGCTTGGGGAAACGAGAGTTCTGGAGACTGAGCGAGAGGCTTGCCAACAGGAGAGTGGAATTCCTGAGCACCTCGTCACGGGCAGCCGACAGAACATGAGCCGCAGGGCCCAGGCTATTTATACCTCGCCTGTCACTATCAGGGCCTCCAGAGGCCCCCCCAGCTGCACACAGCAGGTCCCTTTTCTGTTTCTGGTTCCTTCTCTACTCCTCCTCCTCCCTCCCTGAGGAGCAAGTGATCTCGTTGAGGAGGGGAAAGAAATTATTCATGGACCCCTGTCGCCATAAGCAGGGCCCCCTACAAAACCCCTAAGCTTCTTTCCCAGATCTACAGTGAGAGCTGGCCTCATCAGTCCCTGAGGAGAGAGCCCCCAAAGATGCTCACTGGTCCTCCTCACCAGGCCCAGGGGGAGAAGAGGAGTGAGGTAGAACGATTCGCCTCAAAGTCCCTAGAACCTGCCTTGACTCTACAGACTTCTCAGATATGGCCTCCAGGCAGCTCCGTCCAACTGCCTAGGTCTCCAGGGGTGGGAAAGCAGGGAACCAGGAGCCCAGACCCCATGCCCAGTCACACCTGGGGGGACAGGAGATGTGGGCACACACGAGTTCAGAGCTGCAGACATATTCTCCTTTCGACATAAATATATTCTGCAGCTCTGGCCAGCTGGTCTGTTTGAGTGCCTCAGTTTCCCTGCTGTCACTATTCCTCTTGAGCCCAGCCCTGCCTTGGCATCCTGGTTGACTCCCTCAGGTTCTCCCTGACCACTCTGTCCCGGGCCCTGTCCACCCGCCCCAGTCACGTTTCCCCCTGGCTCTGGCCTGGGCTCTCCCTGCCTCTGTCTGGCCAAGCTGCCTTCTCCCTGGCAGGATCTGCCCAGTGGCCCAAATGGGCATGTTGCCCAGGGGGCTCCCTGGCACCACAGGGGCAGAGCCTCTCCCTCCCTCTCGTCACCTCGGTTGAGTCAGACTGGGGGTAGGGGCACACACAGTGTGAGTCACTGGGTACCCTTTCCCTGAGCTCAGCCTCATTCTGAGGCGATGAGGCCAAATAGACTGGTGACAGGGACACTGAGTCAGGAGCAGGTGCCTTGGACTTTCCCCTGGGTCCCTGGGTTTGGGCTCCAAAGGAGGCTTTTCTACCTGTAAGAGTCAAGCAATGAAGAGACACCCTCCCCCCAGCCTTCTCCCTAATTGGCCGGGACAGTGTCCCTGCTTCTCCTCAAGCCATCTCTGCACAAGTACACGCACTTCCCTTCCCCTTCCCTGTCCGCAGGTGGCCAGTACCCTGGGCCAGGAGCCAGGACTCGCAGGCCCTCTCAACAGCCCTGCCACCACCCAGTCCAGAAAATTCTGTCAACACAGATCAGCGGGTTTAGTCCTCACCACTGGCCTCAGTTTCCCCACACCTCTCTAGGCCCTGCGGGGTGTAGAGGGAGCCTGTTTCATCCCTGACAGACTACTTCGTCTGGGGGTGTCGGTCCCGGTGGAAACCGGTCGGCCTCCACATCCCCCTCCCCGCTTCCAGTGCGTCGGCGGCACCGGGAACTGAGCGCCCCCTGCCCCC
>NW_007251045.1:193734-193972 GCF_000164805.1 Carlito syrichta
GCAGAACACGTTCGCGCGCTGGTGCAACGGGCACCTCAAGTGTGTGGGCAAGCGCCTGACAGACCTGCAGCGCGACCTGAGCGACGGGCTGCGGCTCATCGCGCTGCTCGAGGTGCTCAGCCAGAAGCGCATGTACCGCAAGTTCCACCCGCGCCCCAACTTCCGCCAGATGAAGCTGGAGAACGTGTCCGTGGCCCTCGAGTTCCTGGAGCGCGAGCACATCAAGCTCGTGTCCATC
>NW_007251045.1:194093-196579 GCF_000164805.1 Carlito syrichta
CCTGCCCCCTTTCCTTCCATCGGGCGGCCCCAGGCCGGCTGAAGAGGACAGGACCGGGGCTGTGGCTGATTCCTGGGGGCATCGCCCCCACCAAGCCAGTGGCTCCCCAGCTTCAGAGCCCCTCCACAGGCGAAGAGCGTGCTGAGAACAGGTCCCAACCACCCCACGCTCTGGGGTGGAGGCAGCTGGTGGCCCGCAGCTCCAGCGAGCCCCCCGCCGGCATGTGTTGGGTTCAGGCCCTGGCCAAGGCTGGCAGGGCCCAGCTTCCTAAACCTAAAAAGGCACTGAGCGAGTGCAGGGAACCTTAACCCCTGCCTGGCCTGCCCCAGTTGCAGCCTGCCCGAGAGGGGGCTCCTGCACGTCCAGACCCGGCCCCAGCCCACCCCCTAGCCTGGGATTGGCTGCAGCTAACGGTCTGGGCTGCCAGGAGGGAGGAGAAGGCCTGTGGAAGGGAGGAAGTCATTGAGTGTAACCAGATTTGGAAGGTGTGTAGTACAGGGTGGGGGTGGGGAGGCCCTCCAGGCTGGGGGGCCAGGAAGCCAAGGACGGGTTCTGCGTGCTAGAGGCTGCCCTCCCCTCGCAGCCCTGCCGTCATCCTTGCAGGCTGGGGGCCTGGAGAAGACCCCCAACCCCTGTGGGGAGTTCTTAAGAGCCCTGCTGTCGTTTTTGGAAAGGGGTGCCTGGAATGGCGCATCCCAGGGCCCTGAGGGGGGAGCTTCACATGGGCCCAGGTGGGCCCCCACATCCCAGCTGTCCCAGAGACTCGGTCTGCCTAGCTCTCCCTCAGGGCCATCCTGAGGCCTCCTGAATTAGCAGCTGAGGTCAGCCTGGGGCCCTTTGCCCTGTCCAGTCTCCTCCCCGGGCCTTACCCCCTCCTGCCCCAATACCACCCCCCGCAACCCCACCCGCCTGCCCTGGAAATAGCCCTGCCTCCGTGACACAGCAGATGTCTCTGAGCTTTCCAGAAGGACAAATCTGAGGGCAGGGATGGGGGAGGGGGCCCTGGTGTGTGTAGTGAGGGCTACGGGAAGGGGATGGGGGGGGCGGCACCCCCAACAGGCTGGGATTTGAAAGACGGGACTGACTGTCCCAGGTGGGGTCTAAAGGGAGAGACTGAGGCCTCCGCAAGACATGATGGGAAACCGCTCAGCAGTCCCCTCCCCTCCTGGCTGGCTGCAGGGGCGCCGGCCCCTCTCCAGGCCTCATCCTTCCTGAGTGCACCTCTCCCCTCCCCCACGGCAGTGCCTGGCTCCAGCCCCCTTGGCTCCTCGGTGGAGGGGCCGGCTCAGAGCGAGGGGAAGAAGCAAAGCTAGTTTAGGGGCGGGAGGGACACTCCTTGGATCCTGCTGAGAGGAAGGGGAGCCAGTCCCCACTGGGGCCAAGTGGCTCCCTCGTGCTGATGAGATAAGCTGTCAGCAGTTCAGCCACTGGGCCCAAGGCTGGGGCTGGAGGGGAAGGGGCATGGACCAGCCTGGGAGGCCCCACCCTGCGGAGGTGCAAAGGGCAGGGAGGGAGGCATCCTGCTTCCTCGGTTGTGCAGGGGCATCGTCTTAGGACTGAAACGGAGCCTCTGAGCACCGGACTTCAGTAGGACTCCCCACTTTTCCTTCTAGGAGGAGGGAATCAGAGTGTGGGGTGGGGTCCAGGGCCTGAGAAGTCTCCCTGAAGGAGGGGTACTCAGCCTGGGATGAAGGAGCTGGTGCCCTTCCTCGTACCCCACCACCCCCAGCCTGGCCCCGCAGCTCCCCGGCCCCTCCGAACAAAGAGGCCTATGAGGCAGCTCTCCCCGCAGCTGTTCCCCAGTTGCTATACCTTCTCCTGGAGCCAACAGCAAGGGAGGGGCTGGAGGGGCCCGCAGCTGTCCCGGCACCTCCCTAGGCCCAGCCCTCTCTCCTCCTCCCCCCTCCTTGAGGCCTGGGGTGGCCTGGGGACTGGCTGTCTGGCTCCTCCCACCCCCCAGGGGGTATCCCCAGGCCGGGGATTGAGGGAGGAAGGGGTGGCCTGGCCGGCCCAGGGAAGCTGAGCTCCTCTGCATGGCCTCTGAGGGGGAAGAGGGAAAGGAAGGTCATTGCTCCCACAGTGGGACGCTGGGATCTGCCGCCCTCTCCCGCCCCAAGCCAGACCACTTGCTGTCTGGCCCAGGGCCAGTTGCTGAAGAGAAAACTTTCTCCCCGGCAACTATGAATGACCACCCTCCCCACGTGCACAGCCCCTCCCAGCTCCCCCCAGAAGCCTCATGGCCCCTCTCCCAGGGGCCGGATTCCAGTTTGCAGTTTGCAAGAAGCACTTCTGGGTGTGTGAGCGCTGGCCTCGGAGGCTGTCAGGGTTGCAAGGGGCCGGGGGCACAGGGCGTCCAGACTGTGAAAGTGTCGTGGGTCTGTGTGTTTGAGAGAAAGCACCGGGAGGCCGGGAGTGAGTGTGTCATGGAATCTGCCAGCTGCCAAACCATTGTGCTGCAGTGCAGCCAGGGGGAAGGGGCGGGGCTG